>NC_083334.1:18812344-19113498 GCF_963455315.2 Globicephala melas | reverse complement strand
TTTAATAAAATGACCACCCACTTTTCCAGTGGGTACTCTAATCCCATTCTTAGGGTTTTGAAAGTGTTCTCCACATATTTAGAGTTTCCTAATTTATAGTTTATTGTTTCCTTTATTTATTAGTTGTTTTAACATGTCTCTTTTCCTCTTTGTGGTTTCTTTCTCTTTTATTATTCCTTTAAAAAATCACCTTTCAACCATGTTCTAATTAATATTCAGCTATATTTGCAAGTAATTTTATTCATTTTTAATATTGAATTATCATCGTGTTGAGAGGCATGAAGTAGCGTTCGTACTTCATCTTTCCAAATAGTTAACCAAATACATTCACTTATTGAGTAACCCATATTTGTTCTGCTGATTTTAATTGTACCCCAAGAATATCTCCAAAATATTTCCATGGACATGGGTCTATTTCTGAGCTTTGCAGTTTGTTCTACTGATTTGTCTTCTTGTCAGTACCATATTGTTTTAATAACTAAGTTTTGGAATACATTTTAATATCTAGCTGTTCATGTTAGTTCCATTCTCCTGTTGTTCTTATTTTTCCAAAGTTACTTTGATTGTATGTGTTTTATGTGAACTTTAGTTCCAAAAGTATGATTCATTTAGTATTCTTAGGGCAATTGAACTAGAAATATGCATCAACTTGGTGTTAGTTCATACTTCAACATATCTTCTTTATACCCAACATATAATAACTCTAGATTAAAAAATTGAAAGGCAACTGAAAATACATAACAAAAATAGCTGAAGCTAAGAATTTACTCCACTTTGCACCCAAGGTCAGCTCTTGTGAGTCAAAGACAACCACAACGCTCCACTTGAGAAGAGGGTCTGAAGCTAGGTTTGTAGCTTAAAGTCAGCAGCATAGGGAAGTTAAAAAAGATAAAAAGGGGGTGACTTCAAGGAAAATTTCCTGTGGGTATGTGTTATGGATCAAATTGTGTCCCCCCCTCCAAATGCATATGTTGAGGTCCTAACCCCTAGTACCTTGAAGCAATCAAGTTAAAATGAGGTCATTAAGGTGGGGTGGGCCCTAATCTAATATGACTGGTGTCCTGATAAAAAGGGGAAATTTTGGAGACATGCACACAGGGAGAAAACCATGTGCAGGTGAAAGCAGTGATGATCTGATGCTTCTAAAATTCAAGGCATGCCAAAGATTGCCAGGAAACCACAAAAAGCTAGAGAAGAGGCATGGAACAGATTCTTCCTTAGAGCACTCATAGAGAACCAACAATGTCAACATCTTGGTCTCAGATTTATAGGACCCAGAACTGTGAGACAATGAGCTTCTGCTGTTTAATTCACCTAATTTGTAGTACTTTGCTAAGGCAGCCCTAGAAAACTAATACACTATGACTACAGAAAACTATGAACCTACAGAAGTTGGAAGACAAAGACATAGTCTATTGACCAGGACCTAGCCAAGGCAGCTGAGAGTTTGGTGACCACATCCTTGATATACCCAGAGCCATAAAACAGCTGTTATAAGATGTGACTCTGGCCTGAGTGTCAATGGGAAGAGGGAGCAGGAGAAGCACATACAAAACTAAAAACCAACTAGATAGCTACGAAGACAGAAAGGAGAAAAGAAAATGAACACTCAAGATTACTCCACAAATGAGAACTTCAAAACATTAAACAAGCAAAAGCTAATAAAGATAGATAACAGAATTTAAAAATCAGATCATGAAATCAACTCAACTGAAAAGAAAGATTTTAAAATAAGTATGTACATAAAGCTCAACAAGATAAAAATAAAGCTAAAATCCTTGAAAAATCATCTTGTAATAAACAAAAATGGGTATAAAAATTTAGAAATCTTAAAAATGAATAATAACCTTTGAATTAAAGAGCTACATAAGAGATAAACTCAAAGCTAGACCTGATTGAAGAGAAAAGAAAAAAAGTAATAATAGGTACCCAAAAATCTATTCACAGATAAGGAGGTAATAAATATGAAAAGTGCAATTAGGGTATATGGTTAGATGATTAAAAGACTGCAAAGTATATTCAATCAGTTTCAGAAGAAAAGAAGAGAGAATGACAGAGAAGCTATACCTGTCAAGAGCAGAATTGAGAGTTTTCCAGAATTTTTTTTAAAAAAAGCATCTCAGCTCAAACGTTGGCTACAGGAACTGAATGGCATATAAACATAAATTCAGACAAAGGCACAACCTTGTAAAACTTCAAATCATCGAAGATTTTTGTTAAAAATTCTTGAAATTTACCATAGGGAAAAAGATTACCTACAAAGGATCACAAATTAGCCTGAAGCTGACTTCTTAACAGCAATAATAAAAACTAAAAAATAATAGAACAGTATCTTCAAAGTACTAAGAGAAAAGAACACAGTGTTACACTCATCTAATTAGTCATTTTAGAGCAAAAGGCAAAATAAAGGCATTTCAAACGCAAAAACACTAAGTAAGAGAGTTTACAGCTCACAGATCCTCATTCAAAATTTTTTTTAATTTTTGAATTTTATTTATTTTTTTATACAGCAGGTTCTTATTAGTCATCAATTTTATACACATCAGTGTATACATGTCAGTCCCAATCGCCCAATTCATCACACCACCAAACCCCGCAGCTTTCCCCCTTTGGTGTCCATACGTTTGTTCTCTATATCTGTGGCTCAACTTCTGCCCGGCAAACTGGTTCATCTGTACCAGTTTTCTAGGTTCCACATACATGTGTTAATATACGATATTTGTTTCTCCCTTTCTGGCTTACTTCACTCTGTATGACAGTCTCTAGATCCATCCACGTCTCAACAAATGGCCCAATTTTGTTCCCTTCTATGGCTGAGTAATATTCCATTGCATATAGGTACCACATCTTCTTTGTCCATTTGTCTGTCAATGGGCATTTAGGTTGCTTCCATGACCTGGCTATTGTAAATAGTGCTGCAATGAACATTGGGGTGCATGTGTCTTTTTGAATTATGGATTTCTGTGGGTATATGCCCAGTAGTGAGATTGCTGAGTCATATGGTAATTCTATTTTTAATTTTTTAAGGAACCTCCATACTGTTCTCCATAGTGGCTGTATCAGTTTACATTCCCACCAACAGTGCAAGAGGGTTCCATTTTATCCACACCCTCTCCAGCATTTGTTGTTTGTAGATTTTCTGATGATGCCCATACTAGCTGGTGTGAGGTGATACCTCATTGTACTTTTAATTTGCATTTCTCTAATAATTAGTGATATTGAGCAGCTTTTCACGTGCTTCTTGGCCATCTGTATGTCTTCTTTGGAGAAATGTCTATTTATGTCTTCTGCCCATTTTGGATTGGGTTGTTGGATTTTTTAATATTGAGCTGCATGAGCTGTTTGTATATGTTGGAGATTAATCCTTTGTCCATTGATTCGTTTACAAATATTTTCTCCCATTCTGAGAGTTGTCTTTTTGTCTTGTTTATGATTTCTTTTGCTGTGCAAAAGCTTTTAAGTTTCATTAGGTCCCATTTGTTCATTTTTCTTTTTATTTCCATTACTCTAGGAGGTGGATCAAAAAAGATCTTGCTGTGATTTATGTCAAAGAGTGTTCTTCCTATGTTTTCCTCTAAGGGGTTTATAGTGTCCAGTCTTACATTTAGGTCTCTAATCCATTTTGAGTTTATTTTTGTGAATGGTGTTAGGGAGTGTTCTGATTTCATTCTTTTACATGTAGCTGTCCAGTTTCCCCAGCACCACTTATTGAAGAGACTGTTGTTTCTCCATGGTATATCCTTGCGTCCTTTGTCGTAGATTAGTTGACCATAGGTGCATGGGTTTATCTCTGTGCTTTCTATCTTCTGCCATTGATCTATGTTTCTGTTTTTGTGCCAGTACCATATTGTCTTGATTACTGTAGCTGTATAGTATAGTCTGAAGTCAGGGAGTCTGATTCCTCCAGGTCCGTTTTTTTCCCTCAAAACTGCTTTGGCTATTCGGGGCCTTTTGTGTCTCCATACAAATTTTAAGATTTTTTGTTCTAGTTCTGTAAAAAATGCCATTGGTAATTTGATAGGGATTGCATTGAATCTGTAGATTGCTTTGGGTAGTATAGTCATTTTCACAGTGTTGATTCTTCCAATCCAGGAACATGGTTTATCTCTCATCTGTTGGCATCATCTTTAATTTCTTTCATCGGTGTCCTATAGTTTTCTGCATACAGGTCTTTTGTCTCCCTAGGTAGGTTTATTCCTAGGTATTTTATTCTTTTTGTTGCAGTGGTAAATGGGAGTGTTTCCTTAATTTCTCTTTCAAATTTTTCATCATTAGTGTATAGGAGTGCAACAGATTTCATTGCATTAATTTTGTATCCTTCAACTTTACCAAATTCATTGATTAGCTCTAGTAGTTTTCTGGTGGCATCTTTAGAATTCTCTATATATAGTATCATGTCATCTGCCAACAGTGACAGTTTTACTTCTTCTTTTCCAATTTGGATTCCTTTTATTTCTTTTTCTTCTCTGATTGCTGTGGCTAGGACTTCCAAAGCTATGTTGAATAATAGTGGTGAGAGTGGACATCCTTGTCTTGTTCCAGATCTTAGAGAAAATGCTTTCAGTTTTTCACCATTGAGAATGATGTTTGCTGTGGGTTTGTTGTATATGGCCTTTATTATGTTGAGGTAGGTTCCCTCTATGCCCACTTTCCAGAGAGTTTTTATCATAAATGGGTGTTGAATTTTGTCAAAAGCTTTTTCTGAATCTATGAGATGATCATATGGTTTTTAATCTTCAATTTCTTAACATGGTGTATCACATTGATTGATTTGCATATAGTGAAGAACCCTTTCATCTCTGGGATAAATCCCACTTGATCATGGTGTATAATCCTTTTAATGTGTTTTTGGATTCTGCTTGCTAGTATTTTGTTGAGGATTTTTGCATCTATATTCATCAGTTATATTGGTCTGTAATTTTCTTTTTTTGTAGTATCTTTGTCTGGTTTTGGTATCAGGGTGATGGTGGCCTCTTAGAATGCGTTTGGGAGTGTTCCTTCCTCCACGGTTTTTTGGAAGAGTTTGAGAAGGATGGGTGTTAACTCTTCTCTAAATGTTTGATAGAATTCACTTGTGAAGCCATCTGGTCCTGGACTTTTGCTTGTTGGAAGATTTTTAATCACAGTTTCAATTTCATTTCTTTTGATTGGTCTGTTTATATTTTCTATTTATTCCTGGTTCAGTCTTGGAATGCTATACCTTTCTAAGAGTTTGTCCATTTCTTCCAGGTTGTCCATTTTATTGGCCTAGAGTTGCTTGTAGTAGTCTCTTAGGATGCTTTGTATTTCTGCAGTGTCTGTTGCAACTTCTCCTTTTTTATTTCTAATTTTATTGATTTGAGTCCTCTCCCTCTTTTTTTTGATTAGTCTGGCTAATGCTTTGTCAATTTTGTTTATCTTCTCAAAGAACCAGCTTTTAGTTTTATTGATCTTTGCTATTGTTTTCTTTGTTTCCATTTCATTTATTTCTGCTCTGATCTTTATGATTTCTTTCCTTCTGCTAACTTTCGGTTTTGTTTGTTCTTCCTTCTCTAGTTCCTTTAAGTGTAAGTTTAGATTGTTTATTTGTGATTTTTCTTGTTTCTTGAGGTAGGCCTGTATAGCTATAAACTTCCCTCTTGGAACTGCTTTTGCTGCATCGTATAGGTTTTGGATCATCGTGTTTTCATTGTCATTTGTCTCTAGGTATTTTTTTATTTCATCTTTGATTTCTTCAGTGATCTCTTGGTTACTTAGTAACGTATTTTTTAGCCTCCATGTGTTTGTGTTTTTTTCCCTGTAATTCAGTTCAAATCTCATAGCGTTGTGATCAGAAAAGATGCTTGATATGATTTCAATTTTCTTAAATTTACTGAGGCTTGATTTGTGACCCAAGATGTGATCTATCCTAGAGAATGTTCCATGCGCACTTGAGAAGAAAGTGTAATCTACAGTTTTGGGATGTAATGTCCTATAAAATTCAATTAAATCTATCTGGTCTATTGTGTCATTTAATGCTTCTGTTTCCTTATCTATTTTCATTTTGGATGATCTGTCCATCAGTGTAAGTGAGGTGTTAACGTCCCCCACTCTTATTGGGTTACTGTCGATTTCCTATTTTATAGCTGTTAGCAGTTGCCTTATGCATTGAGGTGCTTCTATGTTGGGTGCATATATATTTATAATTGTTATATCTTCTTCTTGGATTGATCCCTTGATCATTACATAGTGTCCTTCCTTGTCTCTTGCAACATTCTTTATTTTAAAGTCTATTTTATCTGATATGAGTATTGATACTCCAGCTTTCTTTTGATTTCAATTTGCATGGAATATCTTTTTCCATCCCCTCACTTTCAGTCTGTATGTGTCCCTAGGTCTGAAGTGGGTCTCTTGTAGACAGCATATATATGGGTCTTGTTTTTGTATCCATTCAGCAAGCCTGGGTCTTTTGGTTGGAGCTTTTAATCCATTCACGTTTAAGGTAATTATCAATATGTATGTTCCTCTGACCATTTTCTTAATTGTTTTGGGTTTGTTTTTGTAGGTCCTTTTCTTCTCTTGTGTTTCTCACTTAGAGAAGTTCCTTTAGCGTTTGTTGTAGAGCTGATTTGGTGGTGCTGAATTCTTTTAGCTTTTGCTTGTCTGTAAAGCTTTTGATTTCCCCATCGAATCTGAATGAGATCCTTGCTGGGTAGAGTTATGTTGGTTGTAGGTTCTTCCCTTTCATCACTTTAAGTATATCATGCCACTTCCTTCTGGCTTGTAGAGTTTCTGCTAAGAAATCACCTGTTAACCTTATGGGTATTCCCTTGTATGGTATTTGTCATTTTTCCCTTTCTGCTTTCAATAATTTTTCTTTGTCTTTAATTTTTGCCAGTTTTATTACTATGTGTCTCAGCGTGTTTCTCCTTGGATTTATCCTGTGTGGGACTTGCTGTGCTTCCTGGACTTGGATGGCTGTTTCCTTTCCCATGTTAGGGAAGTTTTTGACTATAATCTCTTCAAATATTTTCTCTGGTCCTTTCTCTCTCTCTTCCTCTGGGACCCCTATAATGTGAATGTTGTTGCGTTTAATATTGTCCCAGAGGTCTCTTAGGCTGTCTTCATTTCTTTTCATTCTTTTTTCTTTATTCTGTTCTGCAGCAGTGAATTCCACCATTTTGTCTTCCAGGTCACTTATCTGTTCTTCTGCCTCAGTTATTCTGCTATTGATTCCTTCTAGTGTAGTTTTCATTTCAATTATTGTATTGTTCATCTCTGTTTGTTCGTTCTTTAATTCTTCTAGGTCTTTGTTAAACATTTCTTGCATCTTCTCAAATTTTTTTTTTAATAATGTATGCCCAGAGGGATAATATGAGACTAAAAGAACATCAATAAATGAAGACATTGATAAAATTATGTTAGAAAATTTAATTAATAGTTGATAGTAAAACTAATAATTGGTTTTTGATAAAAGTAAATCTCCAGGAAGCAATATATATATGGATTTTAAAGCACCCTAAGAACCTTGTGTTTGGGAGGGAGATAGAAACACTAAATGTTTATAGATTTATAATAATAATTTGTGTAGATGTTTTAGAGCATGGTTTGGAGCATGGAGTAAGAGTGTAGGCAAGACAAACATTTATGCAACTATTTAATAATCTAGAAGAGGTGGTGTGTAGTAATATTTTCTCCTTCAGTCCACAACTGTACACATTCCACCCAGTTTTGTTCTGAACCCATATTTTTCTCTTATCCATTTCCACAGTTTAAATTACCAGCTTTACATGGGTGAGTCCTGAATATTTATTTATAAGCTTACCCTTTCCCAAGACAGAATCCTTTATTATCAATTTCCTACTGGCCATTTCCAATTAGATAACCTATGAGCATCTCAAACTCTAAAGCACAACTGATCAACTTCACCATAACTAATCAATATTATTGTCATCACTAGTTTTTTGATCTCCTATTGTTTAACCCTGAGCATCACTTCTGAGCTTCCCCTCTATTTGTTCTTCACATCCAATCAGGTAATAGTCCCTAGCTGTATAATTCTACAATGTCTCATTTGTTCTCTACTCCTTTACATTTCCATGGCCACCACTTTCATTTCATTTCTGCTGTAGGCAGGATTTTGGCTCCATAATCTTCATCCCTTGATGTCACACTCTTTACCTTTTGTGGCAAAATAGACTTTGCAGGTAGGATTAAGGTGGCTAATATGCCATCCTTAAGGAGGTTATCTTGATTATCTGAATGTACCCAACATTTTCACATGGGCACTTAAAAGTGGGAGAGGGAAGCAGAAGAGTCAGTCAAAGATATCAGACAGGCAAGAAGCAGGAGGAATTCAAAGCATGAGAGAGACTTGACCCACTGTTACTGCCTTTGAAGATAAAGCCAGGAAATGCAGTTGGCATCTAGAAGATGAGAATGGTTCCCTGAGCAACAGCTAGCAAGGAAATAGGGACCTCAGTCTTACAACCCCAAGGACTACAATTCTGCCAACCACCTGAATGAGCCCCAAAGCAGATTTTTCCCTGGAGCCTTGTGGAAAGAATGCAGCCTTGATGACACCTTGCTTTTGGTCTACAGAATTGTGAGATAACAGATTCTTGTTATGTTAGGCTGCTAAGTATATTTGCTGTGTATGTTACAGTAGCAAAATAAAACTAATAAGTCTCCCAACTATTTTCCTTATCTTCATTCTCCTCTGCCTTTAAGTCAATTTTCTCCACCAGTTCAAAATTACACACACACACGCACATGCAGAGAGAGAGAACATCATAACATACCACTGCTCAGCTCAAAATTTTAATTATTTTTATTACATATCATATTTATTATTTCTCAGCCTCAATCAAGGTTGTTAACAATATGACAGCAACTCTCCTTTCTACATTTCTCTCTGCCAAGAATATAAGTTTGAACTAGCTAAAAGAAGAGACATATAGGGCAGAATCTAGGAGGGCTCCAAGTGCAAAGCTTCAGTCACCCTCAGCATAAGTTATCTTCTGGCATTGAGGTGTGAGAATACACACAGAGAACTAGGAAGCCAGAGAGCTCACTGGAGCTTCAGGGTCCAAAGTTTTTATTGAGGCTTCATAACGTAGGCACATTTGACTGGATCATTGCCCATGTGGTTGAACTCAGTCTCCAGCCCCCTTTCCATCTGTGGAGGTCAGGCCAGTGATATGTGCCCCCAAGTCTCAACCCTCTAATCACATCACTGGTCCTTCTGGTGTGGCAAGCCCCATCCTAAGTCATTTTGTGAGCAGATACTATCCAGGGGCCTAGCATAAGCCAATCCTTAGCATAAACTATCAACAAGGGTCTATGAGACCCCCCATGATTAACAAAGACACTTCTATCCAAGGGTTTAGAGGTTACCTCCAGGAGCCATGACAAAGACCACACTTCTCCTTGAGGGCCAAATTCCCTGCTACCCACTCTCCCACCACTCTTCTTCGTCCTACATTCCCGCAGAACTGGAGTACTCATCACTCTGCATTCAGGGTTTCCCGATACCCGCCTTTGACTCATGTTATTCCTCAGTTTAGAATGGCTGCCTCTAATACCTTTCCTAAAAAAACGAATATTTGAGTCCTTGAGACCTAGGTAAGTTGCCAGATTCTTCATCAATTGTTTCTAACACCAGCACCCGGAAGTCTCTCTCTCCTGTGTATCCCGGAAGTCTCTCTCTCCTGTGTATCCCGGAAGTCTCTCTCTCCTGTGTATCCCGAAAGTCTCTCTCCTGTGTATCCCAGAAGTCTCTCTCCTGTGTATCCCGGAAGTATCTCTCTCCTGTGTATCCAGGAAATCTCTCTCTCCTGTGTATCCCGGAAGTCTCTCTCCTGTGTATCTCTACCAAATTTTGCTGGCAGTTCGTTAAGCGGCGTTCCCCTTCCCTTTCCTTTATTTTAGAGGATTCTGAACTTGTTGTATTCCATCCCCTTTTACAGCCACCTTCTTATTATACTGTGAGCTTCTCCAGTGTAGGGAACTCTACCTTACTCATTTATTTCCTATATGGTAGCTGCATAATTTATAGTCGTTGAATTGCATGCACAACACAGATACTGCTTAGGAAGCATTCTCTTGTATGGCTCTAACACCCACTAACACAATTCATCAAGTTAGAGAACTGTCGTCTCTAGAAGTGGGACTGAAAAACGTGGGGGTGGGGATGGTGTCACAAAAAGAGGTGCCAAAATATGTGTAGAAAGACACTTCGCCGGAAGCTGTTCTCACGATAGACTAGCCCCTGTACTGAGGCATACCAAAGTGATAGGTGACGGCAGTGGTGGTTTTAGTGAGTGTGGGGTGTGTGTGTGTGTGTGTGTGTAGCCCCTGTACTGAGGCATACCAAAGTGATAGGCGATGGCAGTGGTGGTTTTAGTGAGTGTGGGGGGTGTGTGTGTGTGTGTGTAGCCCCTGTACTGAGGCATACCAAAGTGATAGGTGATGGCAGTGGTGGTTTTAGTGAGTGTGGGGTGTGTGTGTGTGTGTGTAGCCCCTGTACTGAGGCATACCAAAGTGATAGGTGATGGCAGTGGTGGTTTTAGTGAGTGTGGGGTGTGTGTGTGTGTGTGTGTGTGTGTGTGTGTGTGTAGCCCGTGTACTGAGGCATACCAAAGTGATAGGTGATGGCAGTGGTGGTTTTAGTGAGTGTGGGGTGTGTGTGTGTGTGTGTGTAGCCCCTGTACTGAGGCATACCAAAGTGATAGGTGATGGCAGTGGTGGTTTTAGTGAGTGTGGGGTGTGTGTGTGTGTGTGTGTGTGTGTGTGTAGCCCCTGTACTGAGGCATACCAAAGTGATAGATGATGGCAGTGGTGGTTTTAGTGAGAGTGTGTGTGTGTGTGTGTTTGCGCACTGGAGAAAGAGGGTAGAAAAACTTGAAATGTGCTTATCCAATGTCCTTTAGTTTAGGATTTACCTTCAACGTTCCGATGGTACAAAATTACTTCCAAGTATGTCAATGGACTTGCAAGTGAAAAAGTATGAAAACAGTTAAAGTACTCCACGTGTAACAGCTTTACAGAATGAGGTAGTATGGCAAAGCCCGCGTCCTCATTCCTCTCCTGATTCTTACTGTCTGACCCACTCAGTTGCAGCTATTTTCATGCAAGTGTGTTCTAGCCACTTCTTCTGTAGACTATACTGCCTAGTTCTACATACTGCTGGGCAGATGTTAGGGAAAGCAACCAACAGAAAACATGGTAGGGCTTGTAAATATAATTTCAGAATAGCATTGTTTGTGGGGGGAATTCCCTGGTGGTCCAGTGGTTAGAACTCTGCGCTTCCACTGCCAGGGCCTGGATTCGATCCCTGGCCAGGGAACTAAGGCGCAGCCAAAAAAAAAAAAAAAAGCATAGCATTTTTTGCGAAAGCAAAACAATAGACACAATTAAATGCCCACCCTAATTGGAGATTAGCTAAACAAATTATTACAAATCTATTAAGTAGAAAACAGGTATCATTAATAGGAGAAGCTGGGCTCTGTGTCTGATAGAAACATTTTCCAAAATATATTGAAAAGTTAAAAAAAGATGAAGAATATTATGTTTAATAGTACACCCATTTGTGTAAAAAATATTTGATAATTTGAAGCATTCAAAATATGCTCTCACTAATGACTATCCCTCCAAAGTGGTAATGTGGGTTGGGGGACTATGGAAGACTTTTCCCTTTCTACATTTCTATACTGTTTTGTATTTAAATGATGAGCAGGCAGTATTTTATTTTTTAAAAGCCTTAGTCATTTTACAACTTTGCTTTATCACACTAGCCCTTCCATTTCCATTGTACTCATTTATCCATATTTAACTAATTTGCCCATCAAAAATCCCCCTATGAATTCTGTGGCAGCAAAGATGAAAACAAATTACTTAAGCATAATCTTATTTTACCTCTAAGTTGCCTATAATAATGGAAATAAAAGGTGTGAAACATGTTAATACTGTACGTTTAAAATTAAAATCTTTTAGACAGATATCTCTATAATTCCTTTAAATAGGTCCTTTCTAAGTCATATGAAAGTATTTGTTTTGACAGATAATTTTCTGTTCACGTTTAAAACCTACTCCATTTCCAACTTTTTTTTTCTCTGAAACTGTGGAAAATGAGTCACTAAAAAAGTTCACCTAACGTTTTCCTCTTGAACAGATTGAAAAATTAATACCCTTTCCTTTTTCTTAAGTAAGAAACTCGATTTAATTTAGATAACCCGGGATCATATTTCTTTCTATAGGATTAACAGAACAAGTGGTCCTCTATAATTATATTTAGAATGCCTTCTGTATTTACTAATACATGTATTTATGATTAAAACTCACTTTCAGGAAAAAAAATGTATGTTACTCTAGGATTTTATCTGAACCCGCTGGTAATTTTCTGAGGATGCCATTTGGTGGGGAAAAAAGAATTTATCTTTTATTATGGTATTTATGCATTTTATAGCTTTACACTTACTTTTCTCTCTCTGATATTGCTAGTATAAAATCAGATTTTATTAATAATAAGATTAAGTGATTACAGCATGAACAAATTTAGCAATAATACTTAACAGTAGAGACTGGTAAACAGTGCAAATATATAGCACTAAGCATTAAATATCTCCTTTCTAGACGATTTTCAATGTGAGAGAGTGAAAAGAAATTAATAGGTTTTGAGTATCTACTTGTACCAAACATTCTGTGTGGCTCTTTTTAAAAATCTTCTAACGTTTCACTGAGATAGGTATTTCAGCCCACCTCACAGCTGATAGCGGGAGGCAGAGAGGGACTTAACAATGTAAGGATGCCTAAACTATAGAGCACTCTTTCTCAAAATTTTCTGTGTAACACTATTCTTCTGTGAAGTTCAGGGAAAGCGATTTCCAAAGTCAATGTTATATACAGTGAACATGCCAAGCTCATCCCCCCCTCCCACTTTCAGAGCTCTGTAGAGCTCTTTCTTCCCAGTCAGAGAAGTTTCCAGATCACTGCATCTAAAGTAGCCTTTTCTCACCAGTTAATTTCTACTGTATCACTGTATTTTATTTCCTCCTTAAAAGCTAACATTCTCTCAAAGTACCTGGTTTATGTACTTGTTGACATATTCATTTTCTGCTCCCCTCTCCACCCCCCACAAGCCTTAACACTGGATTGTCAGCTTCATGAGAGCAAGGATCTTACCTGCCTTGACACTGTATCACCAGCACCTACTGACCAGTGCCTGATACGCAGGAAGTGCTCGAGAAATTGTTGCCCACTTAGTGATTTTGCATAATCCAGTGTCTCCTGGTACACAAGGCACAAGGCTGATTAAAGGCTTTGCATAGTATAAATCTACTTAATTTTGTTTAACCTAGTGTCTCCACAATGTATTTGATCATTGTTTCTCCGGTTCCATCAGTATCTCTTATAATTAATATTCAGTTAAAAAAATCCTTTGGTAAATGTTGCCACATTAAACCAAAAATGACCCATATTCCAAAATGCTGTCTGCTCTATTTGCCAAAATTCTTACTTAAATGCAAATGTCACCTGGAAGGTCACTCTAGAAATCCACTGTGAGCCATTAATACCACACCAAAAGTGAGTTTGTCAACTTAACTAACAGAGAGCCTTGTGTAGAGAGACTGGATCCTGGAGTAAAGACTCCAGGAAGGACTCCAGACACCCAGGGGGCACAGTGAGGGCAAAGACCTGGGAGGAGCCCAAGAGAAAGGTTACACTGGTGAAAGAAGCTTACGTTTCCTCCTCAACCCATTGTGGCTAGTGGGTTTATTACATGGTAATTTTTTTAAGCCTCCAATGTGGTGCATATAAGTGAAAAGATACTAGGATTCTTACTGGTTGGCTTATTGGTTTGTTTTGAATTAGGATTTTATTTTAGTTTGTTCCATGTTGGAACCACAAAAGCCCCTGCATCCTCATTTCACCTCACTGAGGAGAGAGTAAAGAGGACATGCAGAGATCACCAATGCTCTTAGCAACAGCACTATCACCAATAACCAATCCTTGAAATCACCTACTCTCTGGCTGGCTATTCATACACATGATTTCATGTAATGCTCATAACAGCGTGACGAGGATTTAACTGAGAAGATACTGAGGCACAGAGAAGTCAAGAATCTTGGCTAATTTCATGGTAGTTAGTGGAGTAATTAGGATCCAAACCTATCACTGACTGACCGCAAATCACATTGTATTTCTGTTCTGCCAGGATCCCCTGCCATTTTTCTGTAATTTGTAAGAAAGGAAAAGAGGAAAGTTCATTGCTCTACCTCCAGACAGCATCTCCTTGGCTCTGTGGTGTCAGTTGCTACGTGGTTGGTTGGTTGCATACCATACATCTTGGAAATGAGGTGTATCCTTGAGGACAAGTCAATGTAAAAGAGGACAAGGAAAGAATCCTGCTGGAGTTAAGAGCTAGTAAACCACCGTGATGTCCCTTTCTTGACGCTTCAGAAAAAAAATCATAACATATATTTTTATCGAAATTGTTATTACATGTCAGAAAAAGAAAGTAACTAATATGTTTTCTTAAAGCTTTATTAAACATGAAGCAAACTTAGGAAATGTCTGGAGCTTGGACTTACCACCTATGTACAAAAGGCATTGTACAGCGTTAATGTTAGTTTTTTTGTTTCCTTGTTTTTAAATTAGAATAGACATATGTTTGCTTGATTTTGAGGCTCCTTACAAGATTTGACAGTATATTATACAGGGCAATTACACAGAGCATAGAATGAAATTTTCAGCAAGTGGTAAATATATAGATATTCATGGAAAATTAGTGTAAGTTAGTGGCTGCAGTCAGTCAAGATTGTATCAAAAGCAAAAGAACGAATGAAAATATTTTGAATTATGCAGAATTCATGATTAATCAGAGAAAAAAGAGACAAGTTTATCTGCAAGGGCAAACTTCTTACTTGAATGGAATTTCAAGGAGGAATGAATATTTTAAATAGGTCTCTTGTATAAAAGGTTTCTTAGCAAATTAATTAACAGAGTTTCCACTAGGAATGAAGCCTAGAGCGGAGCAGATTCCAAATTCTGTTCTTAATAGGTTCTAGAATGCTAGTCATGCATTGACTACCAAAGGATATTTTGGGCAACATTTGGAAAGCCAAGTAATAAATAGATCTGGTCAATTCTCACCTAAAGACCCTCTGAGAATAATCTCAACCTGAGCCATTTATTGGCTTTAATAATGAGAAAAGTGAGTTGGGAAATACCAGATGTTAATGAAAACCTGTTCAAATCTCTTCCTTGAAAGGGAGGTTGATCAGTTTGTTCAAGTCTAATTTAGTCTAGTGGTGTGTTATTTAATAATTATCCACTATGCTTCCTCCAAAGTGTGCTATAGAAATATTCTGAACAACCTGCTCATTTTCCAAAACTATACTGTATATGGATATCTTTGGGATAGCCTTTCCCCAGCCTCCATCATTTCTGGGGAGCATGAATTATACAGGAAATTTTACAGGTCATGAACTGTTTTTGTTTTGGTCTGAAGGAAATTGAATGATACTGGATAATAGTAATCACAATAATCGTTTAAATTTGCAGAGTATTAACTAGATACCAGGTTCTTTTTCATGTATTAACTCAATTGATATTTACAATTTAAATGTACTCTAAACCATGGTTGTTTGACATTTTAAAATTTGCCTTTTTTTTTAATGAAAGTTGAGCCTTTGAGATTGCCCAGTGGTTTGATTACTTATTCTTATACTCATACCTTCCACAAAATTTATTGGACCCTGTGCTAAGCTCTAGGAATACAGAAGTAAATAAGACAGAATTTTAGCAGAACGGATGATAAAGAGTGACTTGCAAAATTAATTATTTCATGATACTTGTGATAAGTGCCCCTAAAAAGAAGTACAGGGAATCATGTTAACTAACAGGAAGACTTGTCCCAATCTTGTAAATTAAGGAAGACATCCCCAGGGAAGTGATATTTTACGTGAGCTCTGAAAGACAAGTAGGAATTAGGAAGTGGAAAGACTAGTCCAAGTCGATGACAAAGCAAGTACGAATGCCTTAAGGCAGGATAAAGTAGTCCAAGGTCCACGATCCAAGAATTTAATGAAAGCAGGTATGACTGGGCTCAAAATGTGTGTGTGTGGACAGGGTGTGGAATAGTCAAGATGAGCTACGTAGTGGCCAAATCATGCAAAATCTTGCTATAGGTTTCCATCACATCCACTAACAACAAATGCCCGTTAAGCCCTTACCGTGTGCCCATCCTTCAACCAGCTGCACAGGGTGTGAAGAAGTTTAGGTCACTTGCCCAAGATTACGCAACTGAGAATTGAGCGAGTTGGGATATGACCCAGGTGGTCTTGCTCCAGAGTCTTCTCTCCCAGCTCTAGATTGGGCAGCAAACAACCAGTGAAGGCTTCAGCAGGGAATGGACATATCTACCCTCGCACTGGGGTTCATGGGTTCCTGTAATGAACATTTATTGAATTCAAGCGATGTACAGAGCACTGCCGTAGATGCTTTGATATCTTATACATTCATTTACACACATTCTTCTATCAGTATGAACCCTTAGAGAAGCAATCCAAACAAAAGGATTAAAGGGACAATGCATAAATGTAAAGTTCACATAGAAATAAACTTTGACAAAGCAATTTTAATTAAAGTGGTATAAAGACTCCATGCTCCCAATGCAGGGGGCCCAGGTTTGATCCCTAGTCGGGGAACTGGATCCCACATGCATGCCGCAACTAAGAGTCCACATGCTGCAATGAAGATCCTGCGTGCAGCAGCTAAGACCCGCCACAGCCAAAATAAATAAATAAATACTTTAAAAAAAATAATAAAGTGGTATTTGGATAGGCATGGAATGGTGGAGAATATAAAAGAGGTAACAATTGTGATGAAGCTATGAATCCAGATTTTTATGGTATCTTAATTTATGAAGTGCAGTAAGCTCATTGGATCCTCACAATAACTTGGTGATGTAGGCAGGACAGAAATTATTTTCTACCTTATAGGTAAGGGAACTGAAGTTAGGAAAGGATGAAATACTACTGCCAAGCACACATGGCTCCCCTTGATGTCTGCTTTTTTACAACATTTTCTAAATGGAAGGAAGAATCTGTGGAGGAAGGAAACACAAAGCATTGTATGGAATAAGTACTGCAAAACATGTGTAAACCTTCCCTGTAAACTAAAGGAAATGAAGAGTTAAAAACAATGTTCTACATTTCACTTTCTCTTCTAATAAAAATATGCTTAACATGTCCTTCACAGTATTATGGTTGTGGCCCCTAATTGCAAACCAGATCTTAAAATCATACCTCTTGTTTTTTTTTTATTTTCCTAACATATGCAAGTATTAGGAGATTATCAGAGATTATTTAGAAGGAGGGATAATTTTTTAACGTTGAAAGCTAAGTAAATTAATTGAGTTGATAAATATAAGTAGTTGCCACGGCTTGTTTTAATGTTTTTTTTTTTTTTTTTCTGTAGAGCAATAACTAATTATTTGAGAGTATCAGAAAAAATTGAGTAGTTTTTCAAAAGCCTTTTTTTTTCTACCATGACTCACATTATAAAGGAAAGTGCCATCAATCTTGGATTGTAACTCTTGGGCCAAATATGCTGGTAAAGGACAGGAAGTTGGCTGCCGCTAGACTAGGCCAATGTCACTATCTATGCTGGTAAAAGACAGGAAGTTGGCTGCCGCTAGACTAGGCCAATGTCACTATCTATGCTGGTAAAAGACAGGAAGTTGGCTGCCGCTAGACTAGGCCAATGTCACTATCTATGCTGGTAAAAGACAGGAAGTTGGCTGCTGCTAGACTAGGCCAATGTCACTAGCAAGAAATTACTTTGTGTCTGTGTGTGTGTGTGTGTGTGTGTGTGTGTGTGTGTGTAATTTATTTTCTACCTAAGTTTCTGATGTGCATAGTGCCCAAGGTGACACCTCTGCTGTGGACTTGACCCACCCTAATTTTGGTCACAAGTTCTGATATCTCAGGGTTATGAACCCTGTGAATAAAATCAATTAGAGGATATGCAGTTGGCCCTTTTGAATTATTGTTCATTTTGGCCCACCTTCTTTTTCCTTCATTAGTTCTAGGCATAAAGCCAACAGGAGATTTTATGTCTTATTCGTGGCCTCCCTTTTCTCGATTATCTTTCTGTTATTTATGGACAGTAAAACTAATGCCTGAACAAATGTTGAATTCCATTTAAACCCTTATTCGCCTAGAATAATGGATGATCAGTTATCTTACAGCTTCAGCACACATTTCAAATGAGATTATGACAACTCACCTGTGTTGAAATAACTTTCTGAACCCAAGATGAAGCCACTTCTACCTGGGGTGACAGGTCAGCAAACCAGAACTTAGAAAACTTTTGTGTCCCTGAAAATGCTCCCCTTGACCAGAAACACAGTATATCCAGTCAGCCAATCCCCCGATGCCAAACCAACTCTAGGCCTTCTCACCCCAAACAAGGTTGACTCTGTGACCCCGGCCCATCAGACATTTTCTATTTGTCTCTTTCTTTTTCTTTATCCATTATCCTATAAAAGCATCCTGCCTTCCAGCCCATTTTGCAGTTTTCCACAGGAGTCTGTCCACTTCATGAAGTGTTAATGTTTGTTGTATCACCTAAATTGTTTCCATTTTTTAAACAGTTTTTGACGATGAAGAATGGGATTCGAATTTGACTGCTAACAGCCTATGACACCTGGGCAAGATCTCTTTGAGTTCACTGTTCCTCTCATCATTTTGGAGGGCTGGGGTAAGTCACTCGGATTTGAGCTCCGCTCCCTTGCGTGAAGCTCTCTGATCCAAAACAAACTTTATTTAAAAAAAAAAAACTATTTTTATTTATTTACTTATTTCTCAGGAAGTTTCTGGGGCTCTGGAAAGATCCTGGGGTGTATTAAAATTCCCAGAAAAGTTCTGGGAGAGTTATACTGGGAGTTCACAATGGGTGGCAGTCCTTAGGGGACTCACGAAGCCTCAAAGTTAAGTCCATAACATAAACTGCTGGGAAACTTGGGAAAATAAATTAAGACAAGGAATTCAGATTGTTTTGAACATCAAAATCAAATCCTAAGTAGGTACAAGCCAGTCTATTAAAAGTCATCAGGGCATCCAATACAGTAAAGAAATCTCGTGGAAGGAATATTAGATCTCTTGCTAATGGAAACCTCGGAAGCCAAATCCACGGAATTGGGCATGGATAGAGCACTTAAACCTGTTAGAGGGCTCACCACCTAACTCCAAGACTCTTATGCTCAGATAAGTTGGTCACAGAAGGGCTAGATCAACACCTTAAGAAAATTTCCACGTGACGACGTACACCGTAAAGCATCACAAAATAATCCCCAACCCAGTGGCACATCCCTTTTAAGTATTAATTTAGCTCTGAGACCCAACACTGAGCTAGCAAAATAGGATCCTCATGTTTCAAAGAGTTGAGCACAGCACCTTCTGGCACACCTGCTTCTTTTATGTCAAAGAACCGTGGGCCAAGAAGCTGTAGCTATCAACAAATATAGCGAAGTCTTATAAAGACAGTCTAGAATTACAGTTGGGAACGTTCCAATTAGACAAACTTATTCATTTAAAAAGGGAACTTGAAAGTGAGTTTTCCCAAATCAAACAGAATGTTTTAATTGACACGCAGAAGCTTCCAATAGGCTTCAAGATTCCAAAAGAGTTTCACTGAAAGTTTCATTACAAAGGCTAAGGAAAAATTAAAAATGCAAGAGGTACCTGAAAGAAAAGACAGGAGACCGACCTGACTCTTACTACTCCCCCTCTCCTCCTTTACTTGATGTTCATTCTACTGGTCCTGTTTCTGAATTACCTACCCACTTTGAAGAGACCATAAGACTGAAAACAAGAGGCCACCCAGTTAGTGGCCTGACAACTGCAACAGCTCCAAGGCTAGAAACCTAAAACACTTGGGCTTCCCCTGCTGCACCTTCCCAGGGCTCCATCATCAAAACATTGGACCAGAAATTGGTCTTTCATCTTCAATCAACTAGGATACTGGAAGAAAGATGGTTCTCGAAGGTTTTGTCAAATTCTTCCACACCAACTTAAATGCCCCCATGTGGGCCCCTCCCAGGGTCAGTGGGACTCCCAAGAGATTCCCTGGTAAACCGCTTAAATAGTCAAGGAGAAACTAAAATTAATATTAATGGAAAATCTTACCAGATTCTGAGTTACGCTCTCCACTTTAAACCTTACTCTCTCCAGAGCCTACAGATGGGATCCTGGGGAAACTGGCAGAAGCTGGAAAAGGGTGAGAATTCTTATCAGAGTCAGCTTTCCCTGATCTCTGTAGTGTCCCATTAAGAGAGGAAAGTAAAATTTCACACTGTTTCCTCCTTTCTAAATCCAGACTCCTATGCATTTGGTTTTGGGGTACCCATTGGTTGCCAAACCTTTATTCCTAGGAACAGATATTGCCTTCTTGTTTGGCTCCTTTTGTGTCCTCAGAGCTTGGCTTGGCTTTCTGCCTGCCTGGGACTTGCAGGTTGTCAGCTCTTATGTACACACACTGCTCAACTGTCACATTGGGGTTCCGAAAATATGGCTGGACAGAAGTGTGGGTTGCACTCCATTTGTGGTTACGGTCCTACCAACTGTTGCCAGCTCTCAGGGGAATTGTCGAAGTCTTTCTTTTGGCTATTTTGGGGAATGGCTCTGGATCTTGATGAGTAGTGTCTTTTGCATTCTTTTGGGGGATGCCTCTTTCGTCATTCAGTGCTTCCATGAATATTTACTATTTGTACTGGCTAAAACCTGACAAGATATTTGAAAGCTTTTTTTTTTTTCTTAAGTAGCTCTATGGTCAGAAGTTGGCCAAATTGGAAGATGGTATTCAGAGCCTGATAGGAACTTGTCTTTAGGCCTTTGCCCTAAGCTAAATGAAACCGTGTACCCAGAGGAAAAGAAAACATTCCAAAGACAAACAGCTCTAAATCTAGAACATAGGAATCTTGATTTCAGTCTTAGTTGAAGAGCTCTCTGATATAAAAAAGCAAATTGAAAATAATGTAGTTGGATGGATGGGTCAATGTCTTAATATCATTCAGGTTACAACTCAATTCTTTGAGGAATTAAAAACAACTGTCCTATAAATTGAGGACAACTGGTACAACTTGTCTTACAGATTGAGCCTTTATAGGAACAGAAAAAGCCCACCTACTCTTTTTACCAATCCCCAAACCTCCCCTATTCATTTCAAAATGTTCGTAGGTATTGTATGCCAAGTAGGTTTGGACTGTATCTTACACATTTTAAATATTATCTTTTGAGACTGGTTTAAATCCTTTGGAGAATGTTGATATTTGTGTTTTAACAAATCATAAACACAGTTTGGTTCCAGCCACATATTCAGAGCAGCCTTTTTTGTGTATTATTGTTGCAATGCCATTTCTATTTTTGATGTCTCTGAACTGTTTTACAGTCTGTCCCCTGTATGCAGCACCTGTGGCCATTCCGAGGCTTGAATGATAGTCTATCACTTACTACAGTTCTCAAAGTCTTTGGTACATTGTGTACGATTAGATCCCTGCATGTGTAGCTCTGGGCTGAGCACAGGAATTCATTAACAACTTTATTGGGTCACTTTTCTGAACTCTGTGCTCTCCCTGGTACTTTTGTTCCCCTTAGGGCTCCCTTTTCTGGACCTTTGGTCACAAAGCGGGGACTTGATTTACCTTGCTCTGCTATGTACTTACCTTAAATGAACTCATGTCTGAAGCCAAGGAGCAGGACAGAGAAAAAAAAGTAAAAAATTTCATTCCCATCCTCTTGGCCCACAGCTCCTCTGAATGGAGAGGGAGCTTCCTTTTCTTCATAACTGTAGATGACTGCAAGTCCCTGCTGTTCCCACTGTCACTGCCAGAGGATCCCTTTCCTACTCCTCAAATGTAAACTAGAGGACTTCTCCTGGGACTCCTTTTGTCCACACAGAAGTCCGCTCAAGCGTTCCACATGCCTTGACTCCAGGCCAGTAGACACAACAGGGGTGAAAATGGTAAACTCACAGCTATTTCAGTGGTACTTTGATTCTGGCCTTCTTCTCCAATCCATCTGCTACTATTTACTTTTAAGAGATCTCAAATAGCTGCTCCATGCATTCTGCCTTATTTTTGAAGCTACATTCAGTAAGAGAGACAGGATGGGCATGCTTACACTCACACCCAGAGCCAGCACACCCCTCATTAGCATTTTAAAAGTTCTAAGAAGTCCTGCAAGATACTTTTTTAAACCATATTCTCTCAAATATATTTATCCTCAGAATCCAGTTTTCACCTAATGTTTACTAACAACTTACAGAATCATTATTCCTCAGGAATACATTTTCAAAACCACTGTTCTGAAATAAAACCAATAAGTTTTTAAAATCCATAAACTACTGGTAGTTTTCTTCTGGGAAAATAAATACATAGAGATCATGTGACCTTATCAACATATTCGGTTAGGTCTATGTTTAGAAATATAATGCCCCCAGATAGAGGCTATATTTAAGCATCCCAACAGTGCATGTAGACCTATAATCTACTTAATATTATCCAAATATTCTAAACTCGAAGTGGATGTAAAATCATTAAGTAATTTATCTCTCTATGTTAATTCTACGTACAATGCACAACCTCCACCTGACTCATGTAATTGTACTGTGTTATATGAATCTTATTTATATAGAGACTACTATGGTCTGAATGTTTGTGTCCTCCCAAAATTAATATGTTGAAATCTTAACCCCAAGGTAATGGTATTAGGAAGTGGAAGGTGATTAGCTCATGAAGGTAGATCCCCCATGAATGGGATTTGTGCCCTTATGAAAGAGATCTCAAAGAGATCCCTCACTCCTGCCACGTGAAATTACAGTAGGAAGATGGTCATCACTGACACCAAGTCTGCCAGTGTAGACTTGGATTTCCCATCCTCCAGAACTGTGAGGATAAGTTTCTGTTACTTGTAAGCCACCCAATTTATGGTGCTTTTGCTACAGCATCCCAAGTGGACTAAGACAGGGTCACAGTGACAGATTTAATGCTATGATCTAATGAAGAAAAGCAGGGCTGCAAGATCCATGCTCGTGAGTGGATCCACCCAGGACTGTCCTACGTATGTGTGAACAGTGGATTCTCTAATTTTAGATCTCTACCGTACAGAGGGGCTTATCAATAGACCCCAATAATTTGTTCCATTTTAGGATGCCACACATACAAAGGCAGATGAACAAACATCATGTAACTAAACAACATATTTCTATTTATGCACATGAATTATTGAATGACTTCTCTTGACTGAGACATCTAAAATATCCCTTGCCTTCTTCTGGCAAACCCTATAAACATCTGCTCTATTGATTCTTTTCTTATCAACCCCTTCAAAAGAGTCACCATTTGACTTGGGCCAATTTATGGTTATAGTTATCAATTCAGAAATGATGACATAAAGCATGGCTTTATATAATATCATTTCACCATAAATCATGAGCCTTAATTCCTCTCTTTGGCAACTAAACATCTGTTAATAACAGATGGGTTCACTCAGATGCAGTGTATGAGGCAACAGCACATAGCAAGTGCTTTCTTCAAGTGGTTTGGTAGAACTTGGTAGCTTTTTGGATGTTCTTATTTTTGGAGCACTTGTATAGTAAAAATTCTACCTTTTTTTTATACTGGAGATTTTGAATTTTTGCCTACATTTTGTTTGTGTTCCTGTCTCTTTAAGAAATACTTATATCCAGTTTTCTTGTCCCTCTTTTTGGAATTCTAACTATGCAAAACATAACTTGCATATGCACGTGTGTGTGGTGTGTATGAGAGAGAGAGTATGAAGCATTTTATTAAAAATATTCAAATCAAAATGGATGTAATAGTATAGCAAGAGAACTGTTTATACAGGAAAGCTTCTTCACTGGTGGACAATAAGTCATCTCTTGTTAACCCTACTTTTACTTGACTTATATCTAACCATAGAAGAAAGCAAAAGAGAAGATAGAATACTTAAGACTTATCACAGCATTCTACATCAAATCCTGCAGGACAATTAGAAAATATTCTCTTTGTGATGACATAAAAATCTTCGGAGTTAGGCACACTTATATCCATATCTAGTCTGGCACTAATTTATAAGAGCTTTATTGTTTTATTATGTCTAGTGAAGATAACAATATTTTCATTGTAAAGTTATTGAGCTATTAGAGATAATATAAGTAAAGCATTTGGTAGCATTAATAACCCAATAATATAGGGTATGCAGTATACTAAGAAAAGTGCCTGATACAGAGTGGGACCTCAAATCGTTAATATTATTTTAGTATTACTCTTTAACATGTGTCTGAGATTAGAAATAATATAAAATTTGCTTGTCAAGAGGGATGTTTTTATTACATCTTGGGCTTGATAGAAGTTCACAGATATTTTTATTAATACTTCCTTAAAAATACGTCATTTAAACTAAGTCCCTTTTATATTTTTTCCTAGACTTGTCTTTTGATAGATATCAAATTGTTTTTGAAAAGAAAATGAAATATTGGTTGAGATACTTTGTCAAATATTTCACTTTGTCTCTTAACAAAATAATTTGTATAAGGCATAAATTTCCCTTTAATAAGAATCTTAAGCAATCAGCTACACTCATTCATATTTTCTTCTCTTCCCTCTTTAAGATCTCATCATATTCACCAAAGAAAAGTAATTTAAAAATTAGGAGACTCTAGTGCCTGGAATAAAATTATACTCCATTGTCAATTATTAAAATTATGATTTTCCAGGCTTCAATTTTCCAATAAGTAAGAGAGAAGAATGAGATATTTTGTTAAATAATTCTCAGAAGGAAGCATGCAATCATGGTATCTGCCCTCAAGCCTTATAAATGAAGAAGATCTTACATCATATTCAAGTAGGAAAAATTACCCTAATTCTGTAATTAAGGAAACTATGTGGAACTTTTTTATCCAAATCGCCTATTCATCCAATCATAACAGAGATTATTTTAGTCTCAACTATGTGCCGTATACTATATTTTGTGATCTGGAAGATGAAAGAATGGATAATACCTGCCTTCAAAACGTTTATCATTTCGTATAAGACATAATCTACAATAGCGGGTATTTTGGCCAGGGGGAAAAGTTGAGTGGGAGAGTGGACGTGCATCTTCTTTAATCTATTCATGACACCTTTACTAAGATTTGAATATGTTCCCTGCTGTGGCGATGTTACTGACCCATTCCTGTCTCAATCAATGAGTGCCATGACGAGTCAGAGTCACTATTATGGAAAAGGATATCAGAATTGTTGTCTTTGTTATTGTAAAAAAAAGGGAGAGGAGATGACTACAAGGACGACACAGTTAACTAGAATTCAAGACAGTACATCATCTCTGTTGCATTATTTAGTTTACTGCTTTCTCATATTTCCCAATACAATAGAATTAACTGCCCCCATTTAGTATAGAGTATCTATGTTTAAGAGACCCAGTAATTGACCTTGGCTTTACCATTTACCCTTTCAGATCAGATGATCACCTAGTTTACCTGTTAACACGTCTCCAGTTTCTGTCTTGCTTTTAATTAGAAAGTGACTTTTTCAAGAGAGGCAAACACTTCTAGTTTCAGAAGTCAGGAGAAATCAGGGAGGGCTTCACATAAAAGGGCAATTTTAAAGTTTCAATAAATAGAGACAGAAAATGAAATACACCAGGCTGAGGAAATAGTATAAAAAATTAATAAATGAATATGTTTTGAAAAAATGCAAAGAGTATTTAGAGTTTGATGCATATGGTAATGTCAATGGAAAATACACACAAAAGGAAGTAATGGGACATAAGTTTGGAAAGGGAAATTGTAATCATATTTTGGATTGGATGTATATAATTTAATTTATTAGGGAAATGGAAAACCATTTTGCATTGGAGAATTAAATGATTAATTCTGTGCTTAGGGAAGATTCATATGGATGTTATATGTAAAAAATTGGAATGGATATATAAATTACATCATGAATCAATGGGAATATCAAAGGCAACCCAGGAAACTGTGCACACGGTCAAGCTAGAGGGACTAGCAATTGGCAAAGAGAATAGACAGGCAAGACAATGTCCAGAGATAAAGATGAAAGGATTTTGAATCTAAAAAAGTGGCCAGTTGGTGAAATGACTGGGAAGTGTGAGCAACAGCAAAAAACACAACTATGTCTCCAACAGTTTCCGGCCCTAGTAACTAAAAGAATGATACTATTATAAATCAAAATTTCAAAGTCCAGAGAAAGACTCTGTTTGGAGAAAATAGAGTGAGTTCACTTTTATATCGGTTCGGTTTAATGTACTAATAAAAAATCCAGCAGAATATAGAAGTAGATCTGACAGCTAGAAATGCAAGAGAAGCACTCTGTAGAGAGCATGTCTGAAAAGAGGAGACCATGGGGGTGAACAGATTGTGAACACAGAAAAGAGGAGATGATGACAACGACGATGATGATGACGACGACAACAACAGTAACAGTAAAAATTAAACTTAAGCAAAACATAATAAATAGAATGTAGAGAAAGTAGGAAGATCAAGCACAAGGAAGAAAAAGTTAAAAATAAGTGGGAAAAATAGGTTACTGTTCTGGAAACAAGGGAAACTTACAAAGGAAGGCGGAGGTTGTTACCAGGTGCACAAAGGAAAGAGGAGGAAAACTTGGAAGGTTAGGGAAGAATCGGTGATTAGGGAGTCATTAAAGTGGTGGGCTACGAATTAAATGATAATAGGTGGAAAGGTGGCAATGAGTGTGAGAGGCAAGTGTAAACCACTTTTTCAAGATGTGTGGCAAGGAAGACAAGAAATGAAGAATGGTACCTTGAAGGAAAGATTGTTTCAAGAGAGAGGAATACTTGTGTTTGCAGGCAGAGGGTGGCAATACTCATACAAAAAAGAAATATATGCTAGAAATGAGATCTGGGAGAGTCATTCACAAAGCACATTACTAAGAGAAAATAAAGGAATGGGGAGATAGAGCACATGTGTTGGAACTGGTCAAAATGAAAGAATACTGAAAGAATGGAAGGATTTGAATGGAAGACACATAAAGTTATAAGGATTCAGAAGAAATGTTGTCACGATCAAATTAAAATAGAAGCAACATCTTCTGAGAGTGAGGGAACAGGTAATTGAGGTAGAGCTAAAAAGTAATGGGACATATTTTTGGAAAACGATGATGATTGGTAGGATTGACAGTCAATAAGGGGCAAATAGAAAACTGCCTAGGAATGGACAGAGCTCACATCTCAAGCCCATCAGTTATGTTAAGATACGAAGCATTGGTAGTGGATGCTCCAAGATGCTTTTATGAATTACTGAAGGAATGCTCCTCAGTTTAGGACAAGGAACAATGAAATCAAGTGATAAAACTCATCCGGAGCTGGGGACTCTAGGGCTGCACAAGAGAAATTCAGGAGAGTCAGGAATTCTATATTTCTGATAAAGGTATTGTGATTATGACCAGAGTAGGAAGGGAAACAAACAAACAGAACAGAACATGAAAACCTTTATTAATGAAGAGAAATGAAGGGCTAAAATGTTATGATAAAGGTGGGAAATTCAGCAGGGGTGATCACGTGAGTGAGCTTAAACATTGATAAGTTGTGATTAGAAGTAAGATCCTCCCTCTTCTGGGCCAAGACCCAGAGTAATGTCATGATGCAATTGGGCCAAAATGGAGAGAGAAAGGGTGACTCTCCGCAACTCCTTTGCTGGCTGCATCCACTTCTACTTGGCCACTAAATTTTGAAGTGACCCAAGACATGGTCCTGTGCCGCTTTTTCTTCCCTGTATCAGTAATGTCCAGTGCCAAGGCTTTGCGTATCATCTGTTTGTACATGACCCTCAAAGCTATTTCTCCAGCTCTTTCATCACCTCTTAATTTCATTATTTTCATTATATTCAGCTGCATATCTGACATCTCCATTTCAAAACCAAACCTTTGAGCCTGCTCCTTCCTAGAAGTTCCCGTTACACTCACCTACACAGCCATCCCAAGCTGCTCAAGCCGAGAGCCTAGAAACCATCCTTGGTACTTTTCCCTCCACCCCCTGTGTCACCCATACCTAATTCATCCACAGAGCCCACCTACTGTCATTCTAGCACCTATTCTGAAGCTGGAAATGGCATCTTCACTTCCACCATCATGTTTCAACTGGACTGCAGCAATGGAATGCTGGATTCTGGTTCTGTTGCCACCCTCACCCCCTAACAAACTGTTCTCCACAAAGCAGCCAAAACAATCCTTTTAAAGCCCAAATACAAAATTGTTTCTCTTTGGATTAAAGCCCTGCAGTGAATCCCTTTGAATTGATAATAAAATCCAAAGTCCTCACCATGCCCTGCATAATCCTCTGTGATGATTCCCCTGATGACACACCCAGCCTCATTGGTGACCATTCACCCCTTCTTCTTGTTATTAGACGTTTCTAAGATCGTCTCACCTTACAGTCTTTATACTGTCCATTCCCTCTGCCAGGAAGTCCCATTCACCACGGTTCCTCTTTACTATTCAGATTTCTGTTTAAACATACTTAAGTGACATTACAACTCAGTCTTAAAGCTGCCTCTGGTCACTGTTTACTTCATTACACTCTGTTATTTCTCTGCAGAGCCCTTCCTTAGTACCTGGCATTTTAGTGCTTATTTATTTACTTATTTTTCTATCTCACACACTAGCTTTTAAGCTTTGTCCGCCTCATCACGCTACCCCTAGCACCTAACACAGTGCTGGATATATAAAAGGCATGCAATTTCAATTTCTCAAATATATGATTAGGTGATTCAAACAATTAAAGTTGAATTTGTCATTATATGTCATCTACGTTCAGTACACAGTGACAAAAGACCAGTAAAAATATATCTTATTCAGACCAATCCTTATTTTGTCCCTCAGTTGTGGTTACCAAGGGAGGACATGCTTGCTTTCTTCCAGAATAACTTCAGCTAACAATGCAGCCTGTACACAAGACTTACACTTCAATCATCGGTTATTAATCTATGATCTATTTACTTATATTGGTTTTTGGATGATACCATCTCTTGTAGTGATGGGACCATGTTTACTCTTTAGTATATGGTCCTCCACCTGGAAAGTACTTGATAACCATCCTGACAGTGATGCTTTTTCATAATGAATAGTCATATTTATTTGTCCCCAACTTATCTCTGACTTCTCTACTACTTCCTGAAAGGTAAGGAGCCACAATTAATAAAATATATCATACAGAGTAAATGATAATATTCTATTACTCACTCTCTACTTCTTGATAAATGCTTGAAACCTGTTCACCAGGAACAAGGTCCTCAGATACTCATCTCAGACATACAACTAGTGGTGACACCATTCCTGACACTCTACATTTAAAGTTGGAAGAAATAGGAATAAGAGAACTAGACCAAAATTTTATTTGAAGGAATTTCATAGGTTTGGGGAAAGCTTTGTCTCTCTACACTGGCTTGTTTTGCCTTTTTCCTAAGTAACATCTGCTACCTCCTGTGGTTTCCATAGAGCAGAAGGCTCATAAATAAAGTGGCTGGATTGGAACTCTAAGTATTTAAATCAGTCATAGGAACAAATTGCATGAAATTTGATTTTGTATTATAGAAATTTATTTTTAAATCAACTTTTCCTTCTGAGAGTTTCCATTTACAAAAATATATATATATTATATTGGAAAAATTCCTCTATGATCTTACATAATAGAGCTTTGAGAATAGCCTTGAGGATATTTGCAATTAAATCAGTCTAGCAATGTGGTTAAAAGTGTCTGAATTATCTGTTACTGAAAGTTATTATCACTTTAATTCTATTGTATGCTTCATAAAAGGTAGAATTTAATTTATAAAATTCACAAGTATGTGCATCATTTATGTTGTCAATTATCCATTGTATAGCCTTTGCAGTTGTATAGCCTATCCATTGTATAGCAATTGCAATCAACTCACCGTTGCAAGAAGGACAATGGCACATAGACATCTGCACAGGTTACCGTCAGCAGATGGAGCGCTAAGGAGATCACACAGTGTGCCAGAATTTCAAATTTTCCAAACCATGAACTCCTTCTAGGAGTGAGAAAGCTGGTAGTGGCAATGATCAGGACATATCACACCACTTACTTTGCTGGATACATTTTTGTCAGTATCCATATAAGTCGTCTGTAGTGTCTATGGATGTGCTTTTCCGCAAAAATGGAAGTACAGAGTGCAGAATTAATGACGTGTCCATTAACAGTTCATCATCGGTATCTCTAGGGTCCTGCAAGTTTGGCTTGCCAAACGTTTTTGCTAATATCATTAGAGTGTGTTCAGTTATAGTATCTTCCTATCCTGGTCTCTTCACCAACAGGATAATACAAAAGTCCCATTTTACTTAATATTTTTACTCATTGTTCTTCAAAAATGTAACAAGGAACCCCAGAACTGTTTCCCCGTATAATGAAAAGTTATTTTGCTCTCCATGAGCTTTTAATTTGATCAGAGATTCTTATGATGGACATTCAGGAACTCTTAATGCCGATGTTTCTAAATTTGAACCATCCAAAAAGCTCTACATCTTCACATTGTCGTAGTAACTGATGGTATTTCTTAAGAAGACATCGATCATACACAAGGCAGGGTCAGAGAAGCCTTGAATGACACCCAAGATTTTCTTCAGGAGGATATAAAGTGGTCCCTGTGTTTTTCTAACTAAACCATGTAAGTTAGCAATGATCGAAAAGCAAAGTCCAGAAGATTCTGTCATTTATAAAATCTCCACAGTTCAGGTCTTTAATGTAGCATTTTAATTCAGATCTAAAAAGTAATCTAGGGCTTCCCTGGTGGCGCAGTGGTTGAGAATCTGCCTGCTAATGCAGGGGACAAGGGTTCGAGCCCTGGTCTGGGAACATCCCACATGTCGCGGAGCAACTAGGCCCGTGAGCCACAACTACTGAGCCTGCACATCTGGAACCTGTGCTCCGCAACAAGAGAGGCCGCGACAGTGAGAGGCCCGCGCACCGCGATGAATGTCTCTGAATTACAGAGAATATGATTTCATTATAGCTTTGTGAAAGTAAGTTTGTTAATAATAGGGTAATACAAAAATCTCACTGTATTTTTTCTGGAGATAATATTGCAACTGAAAAGTATCCTTGAATGGCAGTGCTCCTGGGAGACAGAAGTATTCTGTAAACACTCTGTACCCATAAAGACTCTGGGGTTGTATGTTCAACTGTAATATTTTTCAAAATGATCAGGGAACATACATGTCTAAATAATACATACAAATATATGGCACATAATAAATATTTACTGAACAAATACAATAAATGAGCCAATAAATAAGTGAGGATTCTGATATGCTGAGCATTAACTCTACCTTCAGAAAGAAAATCAGTCTCATGACTATACGGCCATGCCACTCTTTAACTTCCTTTTCTGCCAATAATGTTTTTATTCTATTTAATCACCTGTCTTACCCAGGATTGACTTCAAATTGCTTGTGACCAATCAAAGGGTGAAAAAAATAAGTACACTAATAAATTCCAAGGCCTATATTTCAGGGTCTGAACACAGTTTCAAAGCAGCATTTTCAAAAATACTTTTTAACAGTGGAGATATCAGTTTTTACTTTTCATATGGCAGACAAGTGCACACTGAGTTCTCTGTCCTCAGCACAAAACCCTAGAAATAATTGAAAGATACTTTTTTAAATAGTACTATAGTTTAATTTCTGAGGACCAGAAAGCGTAAAGAATATACACAAAACTAAGTGCAGAGAGTAATAAATTAAAGAGGAAAACAGTAGCCCAGATTCTAAGAGTCCACAAAGTACAGCCAACAAGAGTAGAAGCAACTCCAGAGAGGCCCCAGGAAAAAAGACAGTGAGGCACCAATACACAGGGATACGTTTCTGTACCTCAGGAGGAGCAGTCAAGTGGGTGGACCCTTCTGTTCTCTGACTCTCTCTCCCAGTAGAAGCAGCCACTGCATGTCTGTGGGGCTCCAAGAGTGAGTGGTGCCCTATTGTTTTGTTCAAATGCTGTTTCATCTGAACAAAGGATAGTGTCTCGGAAAATGTTGAATGGTTAAAATAAAGCGGGTTTACCCAGAGTAGAAAGATTTGAGCTTTCATGTGAATGGCAGCCAAATAACTGTATTGGGCAGAATCTATCTATCTACCTATTGATCTAGCGATCTATGGATCTATCATTTGTCTGTCTTTCCATCCATCTATCTATATCTCCTGCACATTAGGTCCCAGAAACCCACACAGCTGATAAATCTTTCCACCTCAAATTATCACAGCTGCTGATTTGCCATGGGCAGGATGCTTTTGGGTCCTCTTCTCTGTCGTTCCTATGGAGTAGTCGAGGCTAACCGCATTGGTGATACACCTGGAGAATGCCTTTGATAGTTGCCAAGCTATATTTTAACCCCATGAGCTGTCAGAGAAAGCACCACAGTGTTTGGTGCATCTTCCACAGAACTGGAAGCAGTGTTAACCACAATATAAAGAAATAATCTTTTAGCGTTAGAGACGTAGTAGGTCATAGCCATTAAGAATGCAGGTCCTGGGGCAAGGCTAACTAAGTTGCCCCACATTCAACTTCAGGCGAGACACATAATTTCATTTTCCTCAGTTTTCTCATCTATAAAGTGGGGGGAAATTACAATGGCTACCTCTTGGGATTTGTTCAGGTTACATGAGTTAATATGGGTAAAGCCCTTAAAATAGTCCATGTCACGTAATGTTCAATGAATAGTAGTAGCTATCATTTGTTAAAATGAATTTCAGTAAAAATAGGAAAAAATTCTAAATAGGATTTCTTTTTCTTAAAGATATTTTTGATGTGGAACATTTTTTAAAGTCTTTATTAAATTTGTTATGATATTGCTTTGGGTTTCTGGCCGAGAGGCATGTGGGATCTTGGCTCCCTGACCAGGGATCGAACCCACACCTCCTTCATTTGAAGAAGAAGTCTTAACCACTGGACTGCCAGGGAAGTCCCTAAATAGGATTTCACTCGCTCTATTTTGGATCTTAAACTCCTTTCCTTTCTTTTTATTTTTCCCATTTTCACTAATCTAGGCAGATTCCTTTAAGGCTTCAACTCATATGCCTTCCCTCCGTATAAGATGCTGTCCAATAAAACTAGGGATCTAAGAAAAAAAGTCATCTACTTCAGGGCTTCGGTTGTTTTATCTCTAAAATAAGACTAAAAACCAATTTTTCTGAAAATAGGTAATTTTCCAGTTGCCCATCTATTCTGCCCACCTATACATTTCCATTTTATCTTTAACTCTTATCTGTAAATTCTAACATGCTAAAAATTAGGAAGAAGATAGAGCTTCACAGAAATACAGAGAAAGGAAATCATGCAAATAACATTTTATTTCCTGAGCTGACCTACATCTCCAGTTAGTGCTCGCTTCTCCACATTCCCAGAGACCTTTAAAACAGACTGCTGATAGCACCAGGGGACTCATTCAAAAAGAAGAACAAGCTGAGTTTCGTTACTTGAGTGTCCACACTGATTGTCTGAGGTTGTATAAGCAGGGGTTTTTTTTGTTTGTTTTTTATTTGCGGCACGCAGGCCTCTCACTGTTGTGGCCTCTCCCGTTGCGGAGCACAGGCTCCAGACGCGCAGGCTCAGCGGCCATGGCTCACGGGCCCAGCCACTCTGCGGCATGTAGGATCTCCCCGGACCGGGGCACGAACCCGCGTCCCCTGCATCGGCAGACGGACTCCCAGCCACTGCGCCACCAGGGAAGCCCAAGCAGGGGTTTTTTGCTGCTTCATCATCAGTCATTTTGTAGCTCTGCCTCAAATTCTTTCACTTTAAGAGAATAATATCAGTATCATAGCTCACAGGGATTTTGAGAAAATTAATGAGATTATAAACTGTTAAAAAAAAACGTTGAACATCTCAGGAGAAAGAGAGACCACATTAAATCTGACATTCCAGGAAATGGCAGGTAAGAACCCCTAGATGCTTCTGATATCGTATTTTGCCACATTCTTAACTGAAAAAGGAGGATTGTATTTTTTTGAGGGGGGGTTAAGAAGCCCTTCTAAATTCCTCTTACAAAAACTTTTTGGGTAGTTATTTCTCATAGAATAAAATCATTGGAAACAGTGACAGGAAGCTCTGTGCTCTTGCCATTTTTGTAAACAAAAGAATCTTACAAGAAATGACAACTGATGTGAAAAGTGTTTTAGGTCATTTAGTTTATCCACTAACAGCATGCAAGTCTGATACTATATTCTATTCTCAGGTCCTTTCCCCCAAATACTTGAAGTTTTTTAGGGATAAATATTTTCCAACTCATCCTGTAGATTCCTGTCCTCCAACATAGTTTTCTACTCTGTTTTAAATAATACAAAAACATTTTCCCTCATTTAATCCTTTCAGTTGTCTTTCTGAAGGGTTTCTTTCTGAGGAGGGAAACATTCTGATATTTACTGAAGAATGTTTATTTACATATGAGTTTGGTTCCCAGTGTTCAGAGGACTCTAAATCTCAGTTTGGAAGTCAGTGCTGCTCTGTATCAGATGCAGTAAAATAAATGAACCTTTTTAAAGACTTCAGATTTAGACTTTTCCACCTTCTTAATATCACTGTGGTAGCTACAGTGAAACAAGGTGACTTTTATTTAACGTTCAATGAGAACTCTGTAGGGTTTAACTGGAAATAATAGTGTTGACCTTGATATCTGATAGGAATGAAGCAAACTTTGGTGCACTCCCAAACAATAAATGAGCCCATTTCTATTAGGTAAAGATACTTTCCCATAACACTAAGAGGTCTTTTCACAGACTATGTGATGATATCCACTTCACCACTTAATAACTTGTGCTGTATACTCTTTATTTCAGAGAGGGAGATTTCCACAGCTATCAAACAACTCTCGACTGTTTATGAAGCAAGTATTTATTTCTTTGCTGAACAAAACCTAAAATAAAAATGCAGTTTTCTAGAAATTTTTTCAGTATTTACGTAGAAGCCTACTTACACTTTTGGCATTTCTTTTCCACTCATTTTTTAAATCATGAGTTTTTAATCATAAAATGAATGTGTTTACTACCAGAATTTTTAAAATATAAAAATGCATGCAGAAAAAAAAATCAACCAAAACGCAAAACCTGTATAAACGGGGGTGACCAGGTTCTCTGCTGAGATGCTTACATCCTTCTAATTCAAGACTTTCTCTTAGATATTTTTATTCATACTTTTCTTTTTTCTGGAGCACAGGGAGCCCTTTCAACCTAATTGAAGAAATTACTCTTCTTTCACATTTATTATCATTTTTTTCTCTTTTCTCTGGTCCATTTTTCATACACATTCAATTTACTGACTCCAATTTGGATTTTTTAAAAAATTTTAATTTATTTTAATTTATTTATTTTTGGCTGCATTGGGTCTTTGTTGCTGCGCGCAGGCTTTCTCTAGTTGCGATGAGCGGGGGCTACTCTTCATTGCGGTGCACGGGCTTCTCATTGCAGTGGCTTCTTGTTTTCATATTTGGGGTATCCTTGAAATGTTCCCCTTTTTATCTAATAGAGTCCATATCTTGTTGCACTTTAAAACATCAAACATTTTCTTGATGTTTTCTCATAGTGTTCTATGAGAAATTATTTTCCAAATTATCATCATCCTCTTACTGCAGATGTAATATGTTCTTCCGTTTTCTGGAGTACTTTTCTCCATATGATTTATTTTTCCTCTTCATTCTTTTTTTTTTCATTCATTTGTGCTATGACCTGCTCCATTCAGAATATGTTTTAACCAATAAAACAGAATGCTGATTCTTTTGACTTCATTTTCTATCCATTTGAGAGATGATCCTCCTTCAAGTGAGTCTGCTCATTCAGCCATGTCCCACATCCCTTGCTTTAGATGTTGGGAGTGAGCGCTCTCACCTTCCCATTTCTCCTCCTGTTATTTCTCCACCATCCTGTAAAACCTGTGTTCCTTTCAAGGCCCCTCCATCTCTCTCTACCACAGTCTACTTCTCTTCCTTCATGACCAACTACTGAACGCCTAGAACTCCACCTGATTTAGTAACGATGTGACACCTGGTTCTCTGATTTTCTTTTCAACCCAAAGCACCAGTTAATACACTGGGTGCTTTCAACCTTCATGTGGATCATCTCTTCTATTCTCTGCCTTTGAACCTCTTGGAGAGCCCATCTCCACATGTCTTTAGCAGTGCTCTCTCATGGCTACATTCTGGATCATGCCATAGCACAGAACTGCGGCAACTCTGAAGTGCTCAATTCCATATTTTATCCCTAGATTCCTAATCTTTTAGATCTCTGAATTGTGCATCTATACCTATTCCTTCATCACCTCAGAATCTATCATTTTTTACCTCCTTAAATTTCTCATCATTCAACTCCCTCTTCTGTTCATTTCCTTCTCTATGTAATATAAATTGAATAGACCATCATTCAACTGGCAATTTTTTTTAAACATCTTTATTGGAGTATAATTGCTTTACAATGGTGTGTTAGCTTCTGCTTTATAACAAAGTGAATCAGCTATACATATACATATATCCCCATATCCCCTCCCTCTTGCATATCCCTCCCACCCTCCCTATCCCACCCCTCCAGGCGGTCATAAAGCACCGAGCTGGTCTCCCTGTGCTATGCGGCTGCTTCCCACTAGCTATCTATTTTACGTTTGGTAGTGTATATATGTCCGTGCCACTCTCTCACTTCATCCCAGCTTACCCTTCTCCCTCCCTGTGTCCTCAAGTCCATTCTCTATGTCTGCATCTTTATTCCTGTCCTGCCCCTAGGTTCTTCATAACCTTTTCCTTTTTTTTTTAATTCCATATATATGTGTTACTATATGGTATTTGTTTCTCTCTTTCTGACTTACCTCACTCTGTATGACAGACTCTAGGTCCATCCACCTCACTACAAATAACTCAATTTCGTTTCTTTTTATGGCTGAGTAATATTCCATTGTATATATGTGTCACATCTTCTTTATCCGTTCATCTGTCAATGGACAATTAGGTTGCTTCCATGTCCTGGCTATTGTAAATAGAGCTGCAATGAACATTGTGGTATGTGACTCTTTTTGAATGATGGTTTTCTCAGGGTATATCAACTGGCAAATTTTATATCTTAATTTTTTCCAACTGTCTCCTTGATGCCCACATCAGAAAAGGAAAGAACTGCTTGAGAACATAACAAAAGATTGAGACTAATGAAAACTACACATTAGCAGGCGTAAATATCCACAAGACCCTTACATTTTTCACAGTAAATATTTTTCATCTCTTCAAACTTCTGACACACTGCTTTGAGCTCATTCACAATAGATGAACAACCTCTTACTTCACAAAAAAAGAGGCAGCCATCAGATAGGGCCTTCCTCACCTTCCTGATATGCAAAGTAAAAATTAACCTGTACTGATGGATCTAAGAAGCTCAGCCCTTGAGTGCAAGGAATATGAAGAAAACCAAGATGAATCATAATCAGACTGCTAAAAACCAAGAAATCTCAAAAGCATACAAAATAAAAAGGCATGTTATGTACAGAAAAGCAAAATAATGGTAGCATAGGTTGCTTTTTGGAAAAAAAATGCCTGAAACAATAGAGCACATCTCTAGAGGACTGAAAGAAAAAGTTTGCAACCTAGAATTTTAAACTCAGTGAAAGTATATTCCCAAAATAAAATTGTAATAACATATTTTCAGACATTTGAAAGCTGAAAGGATTTACCATCATCAGACTACACTGTTAAGAAATGTTTAAGGAAGTCCTTCAGGCACAAGTAAACTGATATCAGATAGAAATATGGATCTAGAGAAAAGAACGAAGTGTGCTGGAAATACAATCCCATGGAAATGATGGAAGAATTTTTTAAATGTGAAAGTATGAAAAAATTCGAAAGAGTTTTTTTTGAAAATCGATAAATTTCTATAAGATAGAAGCCTATAGAATCATACAGTGGTACCTAGCTTTCCACTCAGTGTAGGTGGATAAAATGACTGACCCCCCAGAATTCCATTTCACTCTAGATTAGAGAGACCTGGCGTGGTGAGTGGCAGTGGACCAAGGTGGTTGGCAAAATGGTTAAAGGGTTATGAGCTCCTGCCACCAGATCCAGCATCTGTCCTTAAGCTAAGTTACTTTTAGGGAATTCTCATTGTAGCCTCAGAGACTATACAGAAATGCAGATAGGAATTAAGTAATTCCTATTCTTCATGATACATCGTCATGCAAGGTCATTGTGAACTCTGAGCATTGACACTGCTTGAGCAGACCTTCCCTATGAAACACTCTCTCCATTTAAATATTACATGAGACTACACTCCCAGTTTTCTTCCCTCCTAATTTACCTAACTTCAAATCACATAGTAGCAATATCCTTTTTTAGCAATTAAAGGCTGATTCTTTGGATATCTTCAACAAAATGAAATTGTTATAAAATGTGGGTGCACAAATGGACACGATTTTTACCAAACTGAGTTTAACAAATCAGCAGTACATAGAGAATCAGTGACTTACTGTTCTGTGAGGTGGTATTTGGTAAATGAGGTTTATGTGAGTTTGATCAATTATTGGCCAATAGTTGTCAGTGAACACAGCTTTCCCTTTTCCATCTACCCTTGGCTTTCCTTGGGATCCCATTCTAGGTTCCCTTCTTCACTCTAAAACAGAGTCCTGAACAGATGCCTTTGGGCTGAATCTATTTCCACAGTTTTGTCTAATTAGCACAGTGATTGAAGTTTTCTGTGTGCTACATTAATCTCATCTTTTTCACTCTCCTTCTGTGTACTGACAGGTGACAACTCATCCAGCCTATATAGCCTTGTCATTATTATTTACCCCTAAACTTTCTGTCCTCACATCTTATTGATGAGCATGTATTTAATCATTTTACCTCATAGATTTCTCTCCATCTGACCTCCTGTATTCACTACTAATTTCTTTAGTTCAGGTCACCATAATATATCAACCAGATTCCTGCCAGTGCTTCAGAATTTGTCTCCTTCCCTCTGGTGTTTTCCCTAACCTGCATCCAGAGCATACTTTTCTAAAATGAAAATGTACACTCCTTGACTACAAGTCATAAAAGACTCCAAACTGTTTTAAAATAAAATAGAAACATTTAATTTTTATATGAAAGTTCTCTTGGGATCTCCCACCTATTGACCCGTGTTTGATTCATGATATTTTCTCACAGTCACAAAGCGGCTTTAAAAATGATTAGTCATGATAGGCTGCTAGTTTTTCCCCAGTTCCTTCTGCCCTTCTTCTTTTATAATAGAGTTTTAGCTGAGCACAGAGACATCCTGCTAGGACAACACATTCCAGCCTCCCTTGCAGCTAAGTGCAGCCATCTGACCATGAGATTACTAATGGCAGATGAGCGTGGAAATGATGTATAAAACTTCCACATCATTTCCTCAAAAGAAAATTGTTTGCCACAATCTTTATCTCTCTTTCTTCCTATGGACTAGAAGGACCTGAGTCAGTGGTAACAAGGCAAATGAAGACTATATTCTGGGAACAATAAGATGGAAGAAATTAGATCACTGAAAAGCTTTCTGGAATCAGAGCTGCTTTCTTGCCTTAAATTACCACCAAATTCTGGGCTAACACATATCAGATAAATACATTTTTATCTCTTTAAACAACTGTATTTTGGGGTCTTTTTTGTACAAGCTTAGCCTGCAATTTAATCAGTAGACTAGCTGAAGAGAAAAGGCTTATACATTTCCAGTATATAAAATATATTAAGAAGAAGTTACAAATGTAGTTGCAAAGGAAAAAATTGAATATTTCTATGTCTTGACAGGAGGACTTAGGTCTTACGCACGTCTATACAAATTTCAGTTAGCTAAAAGACCAATGTACTTTCCCATTTCTAGGCCCATGTACGTGTTATTTCCTCTAATGGAACATGGTTGCAAACTTCTTTTCAAGTAAAAATGGTATGACTCTTTCAAGTTTTAACATAAAGTTTTTGCTAAATTCCATACCACATTCAAATTTGGGGGCCACCACTATTGTTTCCCATGTGCACAGATCCCACTGTCTTGTAATGATGTGTTTAGTTGCCTTTCTCACTACTAGATTGTACACTCCATGATGATAGGGACAGTGTCTGTCATCTGTGATGTTCTAAATCCAAAGTCTCGTTCAATGTTTGGTACATCGTAGACTCTCAAAAAAAAAAAAAAGATGTGTTGAATCAGTTATATAGCTCAAGTAATCATACAAAATAAATCCATTATTGTAACCTCTGCCTATGTCAAGAATTGCATAAGATTCAATTGAACAAGAATATATCAACATCCCAGAAGCTATACTCATGGCCTCCCAATCATAACCACCCTGCCCTGCAAAGATAACCACTCTCTTTAGTTCTAACACCATAGATTGGGTGTGTTTTGTTTTGAACTTTAGTAAATGGAATATTCAGTATGAAACTATATCTTATTCAGTTTGGGCTGCAACCCAAATGCCATAAATCAGATGGCTTGTAAACAACAGAAATTTATTTCTCATAGTTCTGGAGGCTGAAGTCCAATCACGGTGCCAGCTTGGTCAGGTTCTGATGAGAGCCCTCTTCTGGTTGCACACTGTGGACGTCTTGCATCTTCACATGGCAGAAAGAGAGTGAGCTAGCTCTCCGGGGTCTCTTTGATGAAGACACTAATCCCATTCATGAGGGCTCCACCCTCATGACCTAATAACCTCCCAAAGTCTCCACTCCCAAATATCATCACATTGAAGATTAGGATTTCAGTATATGAATTTTGGAGGAGCACAAAGATTAAGTCCATAGTAAATTATAAATTATATAAGGAAGGAAAGAAGGAAGGAGGCAAGGAAGAAAAGAAGAAAAAAAAATCAACTGATGATAAATAAGTGTTGTAAATCTGTATAATTTTAGTTAGAAACTCACTTATATGGGAATAATTAACTTACTTAAAAAAATAAGAATATTGTCTATTCGTATATGATTTTTACTCTCTTCAAATTACCTACATTTAGTATTATTATTCACTTTTTAAAATATTTGACTTGTGGCTGATAGTAAGAAAAAACAAAACAAATGCCTAGTCTTTGAATGTTTTTTAATTATGGGCTTCACAGATTAAGTTTAAAAGTCTTAAAAATTGATGCTTGCCAATGTTCTCTCTTATAAAACTCTTTTAAGTGAATTTTCACAAAAGATAACTTTCCACTATTTTAGATCTAATACCTGATAGTCACAAACTTAATAAAAATTAACTATTGTAAGTTATATTCCACTTGTATGTAGTACTGTGCATTTTTTCTTCTTCTTTATATCAGGTTATTTATTAGCATAAGAAACTGACTACACAAAATGATTTCCTTGACTACAGTCTCCTAGGAATAGCTTTCACCCAGTCAGTTCTTTTACATTCAAGCTTAAGCCTAAATAATAAGGTCTTCACAGCCCTTTACTATTGATATATTTATATACCATTCCAGAATCCCATTAGGATTATAGTTGACATTATCTGAATGCTGTCATCTTCTTTTAAACTTAGAGATATCTATTTTCCTTGGAATAAGAAAACAAGCAGATATTTTAAAAATGGAGTGTGTTTCCAAATATCTCTCTTCTTCCTTTAACTGTGTCATTAACTCAGTAGGCAATATTCAGCTTTTGTATATTTATTACCCAAAATTGGAGTTTTACCTATTCTGAACTCTGTATATCTCCATGCTCTTGGTATTTGACTTTAAAAGAGAATGAATAGATTTGAAAATACATTTTTTCTTACACTATTAATTGGAGAGATACATTTTACATTACTCCATTTCTTTTTACCTTTAAATGTATGTATATGTACACAGTCATGCATATATATAAATATATATACATACAAATAAAATATATAGCCATATAAATATAGATACAAATATAGATATAGACAGCTATTTTCTTGTTTAGGTCATTTTTCCTTAAGTCATTGGTAACAAGATTAGAAGAGCAAACCTGTATTATTAAAAATAACTATTTTGTGATAATTAACTTGTCCTCTGAACCTATTGATTTTGTATAACTTGGGACAATCTTCAGTTGTCTTATATCATGAGAGGAATAATGCTGAAACCTGAAAATTGATATATTAGTATTTATCAGTGAGAGAATTTGACCTCAATATTGGTAACCTTAATTTTAAAATAACACGAGCAAGAAACTAACGTCACCAAAAAGAATATATCTTGAGTGCTTTGTGACCACCTAGAGGGGTGGGATAGGGAGGGATTGTGGGAGGGAGATGCAAGAGAGAGGAGATATGGGGATATATGTATATGTATGGCTGATTCACTTTGTTATAAAGCAGAAAGTAACACACCATTGTAAAGCAATTATACTCCAATAAAGATGTTAAAAAAAATAGAATATATCTTGAAAAACTGAACAGACTATTTTAAAAGGGTTAAGAAAAGTTAACTCTCTATCACAGAAATGGGTGGTATACTGAGAGACCACTTAATAAATCCCACCCCACCCAACTTTTAATAAACTCCAGGACTTCCCTGGTGGCACAGTGGTTGAGAGTCTGCCTGCCGATGCAGGGGACACGGGTTCGTGCCCCGGTCTGGGAAGATCCCACATGCCGCGGAGCGGCTGGTCCCGTGAGCCATGGCCGCTGAGCCTGCGCGTCCGGAGCCTGGGACGGGACGCAATGGGAGAGGCCACAACAGTGAGAGGCCCGCGTACCGCAAAAAAAAAAAATTAAAAAAATAAAAATAAACTCCAACCCAGCCTACAACTGAAAATACATTAGGCATGGAACTCATTTCTTTAAAATCTTCTAGAGAAAATGTATGGACTTCCACTTACTCTATAGTGTGAGGAAATATAAATAGTCTAGTTCCCATTATCTGATTAAGAGCAATCAAATCATTCCCCAGCCTACTTCATTCAGACCAAATCACCCAAATTTCTTTCTTTTTTTATTAGTTGAATTTTAATCACCTTTTGGCACTCAACTGCAAAGCTATAAAATACAGCCTCTGAGAAAGTTAGGGTGGAAAGATAAGTTAATCCAAACTGTATGTGGATGAAATCCAAACCATAGCAAGCTTTTCTTGGTCCTTATTCATTGTAAAATCCAAGACATAGTAAGAAAGGTCACCACATTATATTTAAATTCAATATTACTATTTTACCATACTCAATTCTCATGCTAGTTTTCTTAACTGTGATTTATCACTATAGTTTTCTGCTCTTATAACTCCTAGGTTCTTGTGTTATATCTGTGCATTGTGAGCTGTGCCCAGAATTGTATTTGTTTAGTGTCTTTTTCCTCCTAAATTTATAGCTCTATGTGTATTTAAATTTCCCATTTGGCCACTTGACATGTTCACCATGATCAATTAAGTCTGATCATGCCTTTAACTATGTTTGTATGGACTTATTTTGTCCATGGATAATTCTTCTATATTCTAATTATCTAACAACTCATTCATCTTTACAAAAATGACCAACATTAACCACATAGGCCAATGAATCAGAGGGAGGAGCAATCTCCCAGACCAAGTCAGAATAAACAACCCAACAAAACATAGTAAGAGCTGGTAATGTTGGGAATCAGTGTAAGAACAACTTCCTGGTTGTCAAATGCTACAAAGTCAGAGATCACCTGCTACCATCCTTGCAGGAATTTGCATTCTTTCATTATAGATTTCATTTTTAATTTAATGGACATTAAATTTATAATTTCAAAAATGGCTATTTTAAAGAGCATTTGACCCAGCTATTTCCTCCATCTGGGATATTCTTCCCTTAGATATCTTCTTGGTTAAAATCCCTCTCCTTAAGTCTTTGCTCAAACCTCACCTTTTCAATAAGAGAAAGGCCTACTGTAACCACCCTATTTACTACCACCTGCCTAAAAAACCACCCATAAGTACCTACTTGTCCTACTGACTCCCTTTATCCTGGTCAACTTTGTCTTATAGCTAAAACACTTATCACCTTCTAGTATATATAATCATTTACCTGTTTATTCTGTTTACTTAGTGTATGTTCTCCCTCTCCCAACCCCTAAACTAAGAACTGCCAAGTGTTTGTCTATTACATTCATTGTTATATCCTAAATTCCTAGTAGAGTTCTGGGCCCATAGTATGTGCTCAATAAACATGTGTTGAATAAAACAAAGCTTTATTAAAACATCAAATGTTTTCATGCTTAATATGAAAGGGTAGATAACAGGAGAAAAGAAAAGCATTCCTTCTATTCTACTGCGTTATTGGGAGTAGGAAGGAAAAGAAGGTAGGAAACTGGAATGGGTTATAATAATAAAGGAAAAGACAGGAGAGGATGAGATTAAAGTGGATTTGCTTTCTTTGTAAAATGACCTAATTATAGATGCCTTTCCCAACAGTGTCATCTCTCCAAACAATACAGGCATGACTCTCCTAATTCCCTGCTCCATCTGTGACTTAGGACTTGACTTTTTTTTCCTAATCATCAATATTAGAAAGTCATGATAAATTGCAGTAATATGACTGCACTGTGATAACCTTATTAACTTATTAACGTGGATGTGGATAAAGAAAATATTGCCAGCTGCTGGTTTCAATATTCCCTTTCATTAATGGCATTATGTACCAGATAATGTACAAGTCTTAAACTTCACAGAAGCACAGATTCTCAGAGTTTGAATAAACGTTAGAGACAGTCTAATCCTATTCCCTGTCTGATTCTTAAATCCCTTCAATTCACAATCTCTGAAAGCAGCCTATTCTATTTTCAGATATTTTGACTCTTCCTCTTGTTGAAACAATCCATCAGCCATACTGGTGGCTTCATACAGGGGCACCAGTTCTGCCCTTGAGGCATTGTAGATAAAGTCTCTTCTGTTCTTCCAAAGAACAGCTCTTCTCTTATTTGAAGACAGCTCCCATTTTGGTTTTAAATCTCTTTTGCAGTGTAGTTTCTTTAGAATGTTTTCTATAATTAAAAGCTTTCTCAACTTTCTAAAAGTCCTTTTCTACACACTTAAATTTTGCAAGTATTGTTGATCAGCACACAATTGACCAAGACTGCCACTCTTATTCTAAATAGTTTACTTCTTTAAATATATACATTTGCTTTGGCATCAATGTCAATTACAACATTTAGCCATCCAAGTTATTCAGTAAAACACTTTAGAAGTTATAACCATGAAAGAAATCCAAATTCCAATCATATATCATTTTAAGGTCCATAAGAACCCTGTGGCCCTAAAGAGACATAATGTATAAAAAAGAAAATATTCAGGTTTACATCAGATAATAATTGATCAGAATTAGATAGAACAGAATAAAGAACCCAGAGAACAGACTCCCATAAATATAGTCAACTGATTTTTGGCAAAGAGCAAAGGCAACACAATGAAGCAAAGTCTCTTCAACAAATGGTTCTGGAACAACAGGTCATCCACATGCAAAAAATGAATCTAGACACAGACCTTACATCCTTCACAAAAACGAACTCAAAATATACCATATCCCTAAATGTAAAACACAGAACTAAAAACTCTTAGAAGATAGCATAGGTGAAAACCTGCATGACCTTGGGCCTCTTTAGATAAAACACCAAAGACATAATCCATTAAAGAAAGAATTGATAAACTGGACTTCATTAAAATTAGAATTTTCTGATTTGTGAGAGACAACATCAAAAGAGTTAGAAGGCAAGACACAGACTGGGAGAAAATACTTGTAAAAGACACATCTGACAAAGTGCTATTATCCAAAATGAGCAAAGAACTCTTTAAATACCATGGTAAGGGGGAAAAAAAACCCTGATTAAAATATGGGCCAAAGACCTAAACAGATACCTCACCAGATAAGATATAAAGATGGCAAATAAGCATACGAAAAGATGCTCCACATCATATGTCATCAGGGAAATGCAAACTAAAACAATAATGAGATACGGTTACACATCTATTAGAATGGCCAAAATCTGGAAACCTGACAACACCAAATGCTGACAAGGATGTGGAACAGTTGGTAGGAATACAAAATGGTACAGCCACTTTGGAAGACATTTTGGCAGTTTCTTACAAAGTTAAACATACTCTTACCATTCAATCCAGCCACGCACACCTTGATATTTACCCAAAGGAGTCGAAAACTTATGTCCACACAAAAACCTGCCTGCAGATGTTTGTAGCACCTTTATACATAATTGCCAAAAACTTGAAAGTCACCAAGATGTCCCTCAGTAGGTAAATGGTTAAAATGTGGTTTATCCACACAATGGAATATTATTCAGCACTAAAATAATGAGTTTTCAAGCCACAAAAAGTCATGCCTATTACTAAGGGAAAGAATATGATCTGATAAGGCTACATACTACTGTATGATTCCAACTGTATAACATTTTGGAAAAAGGAAAACCATGGAAATGATAAAAAGATCAGTGGCTGCATGGATAGAAGGCAAAGATGAGAAGGCAGAGCAGAGAGGAGTTTAGGGCAGTGTACATACTCTGTAGGATAGTTTAAATATGGGTATGCATCATTATACATTTGTTCAAATCCTTGGCATGTACAACCCCAAGAGTGAACTCTAAAGTAAACTATGGACTTTGAGTGAGCATGATGTGTTAGTGTAGATTCATCTTTGGTTTAAAAAAAAGGTACCGGGTCTTCCCTGGTGGCGTAGTGGTTGGGAGTCCGCCTGCCGATGCAGGGGACACGGGTTCGTGCCCTGGTCTGGGAAGATCCCACGTGCCGCGGAGCGGCTGGGCCCGTGAGCCATGGCCGCTGAGCCTGCACGTCCGGAGCCTGTGCTCCGCAACAGGAGAGGCCACAGCAGTGGGAGGCCCGCGTACTGCGAAAAAAAAAAAGTACCATTTTGGTGAGTGAGGTTGATAATGGGGGAGGCTCTGCGTGTGCGGGGGCAGGGGTGTATGGGAAATCTCCACACTTCCTCTCAATTTTCTTATAAACATAAAAGTGCTCTAAAAAAGTAAAGTCTTAGAAAACTGAAGTAAACTTCTGAATGACCGTTTCTATGGACAATTGTAGCCTTGAAGATATTAAGGTAAATCACGTTATGGTTGTTAAGTTCTTATTGAGTGTCCACTGTACCAGGAAATGGGCACCTTACACCATTTATGTGTGTATTCCAAACAGTTGTACACCCTGTCTAGCCAGTTTAGCTGTTCTTCACAAACATACTGAAAAAATTATTTCTTCCTCATGTTTTAGTCATTCACAATGAATGTTTTGCACCCAAATGTAAATGGATACTTATTACATATTCTCCTTTAAGGTGAATCTAATTTAACTCTCTACCACAAACACATGCATACCCAACGAAGTGCAATCAGATTTATGGGTTAGTTTTATCATATCGTTCAGTGAACAGTTAATCCCTGTACTGTGCACATTATTCCAGAGACTAGAATAAAAGGGACTCTTCCCTCATCCTTTTTATGGAGGCTAGGGTTGCCTATATGACATAGTTCTGGGCAAGTGGGAAATTTCAGCTGAGCACATTGCCAGTCTTGAACATAATCAAGATTCTGTAGGTTAAAAAGGCTGAATGGACACTGAGTAGAAATTATCAGTGTCTGCCCAAAAAATTTAGTGAGGGAGAAAGGGTAAGACATCAAAAGTTCAGTTTGAAACATGTGAACTGTGGGCTATCCAAAGAGACATGTCAAGTGACAGCTGGATATTTGAGTTTAAAGTTCAAGAAGAAGATTCCTGTGAATCTTTACCATATACATATAGGTAAAGCCTTAAGAATGGATGAAATCATCTAAGGAATAAGTGGAGATAAGAAAGCCTATGGAGAAGGTTTCTCCTGTGGAGAAATGGGACCCTGGAGCAAGCCAGCATTTAGAGGCGAGAAAAAGGAAGAGGTTCTAGCAATGAGACTAAGAATTAGCATCAGGTGAGCTGGGAGGAAACAGAGGCAGGCAGTGTCCCTCGTAACAAAGTGAAGAATGTGCTCCAGGAAGGAGGGGTAATCAAATGTCAATGGGAGGTCAAGTTAGTGAGGACTCATAACTGAACCTTCAGTCTGGCAACATGAAGTCCATTGGTGAACTTCAAACAATAGATGGGCAAAGAAAAGCTTAAACTGAGTGGGTTCAAGTTAAAAATAAAAAAGATATTGAGGATGTGGAGACATAATATAGACAATTTCTGCAAGAGATTTTGCTAGAAAGAGGAGAAGAAAAATGAAGTGGTAGCTGGAGTAGAGGATATAATGAAAAGGAGTGTTTTCCTAAGATTGAAAACATTTCATCAGGTTTATATGTTGGTGGAAATGATCCATTAATTAGGGAGGAAAAAACTGATGATACTGGAGGAAAAAAAGAGAATTGTAGGAGCAAAGACCTTAAGTAGAAAGCAGGGCAAGGGATCAAGTGTTCAAGTGGAGTTTGGCCATAATGATGACCCACTGTGATGGGTGAGGAAACAGAATATTTGGATTTAACTGCTATTAGTTTGGGCATCTGTGGTAGAAGGAATACGAGGTTTTCTTCTGATTGTTTCTAAAGAGAAGTGGATGGAAGCTGGAGAGAGAAGAATGTGCAAAATAGTGGATTCATCAAAATAAAAGACTGAGTTAACCAAGGCAGTACAGTTACATGTGCCAAGGCAGTACTGAGTACCTTCCTGAGATTTGTAGCCATACATTTAAAGTAAGCACAGTCCCCGTCGTTGTGTTTTCTCCAAACACATTCTGCACATGCAGAGCAGATAATTATGCATTAAACCAAGGTTGGGGGTTTTATCAGGCCAGTATGATGGAAGGAAAGAGAAGTTCAAAATTATTTTTAAATGATGCAGACCCCAATATTTTAACATTGAAACATGCCCTTGATCATTTAAAGCTATTTAGCAAACAGACTGTATCATTTTATCCACTTTATTTCTATTCATATGTGACTAGGTATAAGTGTGTGTGTGTGAGTGTGCGTGTGTGTGTAGATAGACAGAGAGGGAGAGACAGAGAGATAGAGTCAGAGACAGGCAGAGAAAGTAAAAGAACATACACCAAATTATTAATAATTACTTTTTAAATCTCTTTATTTATTTATTTTAGGATGCTTCTTTGCAACTGATCCAAATAGTTTCCTACATGATGCCCGAAGGTATCTGGGGAAATATCCTCTGTTCTGATTCCACAGCACCATGCTGAGAAATGGACTCAGATCAGGCTAAATGAGCCTGCATTACCACTTTGATTGCTCCTAATACATTATGTACTGCATTCTGCAATCACATGTTGCATTCATAAATCACAAAATTTATCAGGTACTCAAGGCCCAGGTAAAGTGTTGCTCAGTACCTTGTCATACAAGGCCTTGTGCAGAAATACTCCCAACTTCATGAATTTAAAATTTATGTGTATAAGACTGAACCTGTAAGTAGAAAGTAATGATTCCAGGAGATTTCATATGACTCTTAGTCACTCAATTGAAGCTGCTTCCATAAATCTGGGTTCCCAAATGAGATCTTTTTTGAGATGGTGAACTTGCACTTCTTTCAGTCCTGCAAAATTATGTTGATTTCTCAGCTATATATCCTGACTATAATATAGTATAATTCTGTATACTTTGGATAAGAAAACATGATCAAATTATTACATTGCCTATATATAATTTTTCAATTGACCAGTAATTATTTGATATCCATCAATACAGAGTTCATGTATAAATAGTCTGAAATGTAAAATTTCTATTTCTCCCCTACACATACACACCAAACTCATAGCCTCACCACCCATGTCCTTATGTGATCCTTACTTTTATAATCAGATAAGAAATTAAGCCATTTGAAAAATAAAAACATAAAAATATTGTTTTAAATTCATTCAGAGTGGTAGGATTTCTGAGTTTTCTGTGGTTATCCAAATTCTACCAATTATTTGAGGTCCAGATGAAGGTCAATCTCACCCATAAGCACCTTCCTGACTGATTCTATCTTCATGATCTTTGGGTCTTTCACCTACTACAGCATCATCACAACAGCTATCACCATCATGTGATCAAAATCAACATGTAAAATGGCACTCTAAAGCTCCTTCCTACTCACTGGTGGTAAATAGCAGTAACAATAATAATGATTTTAAACTAATAATTTATAGGATCTACACTGTCACAAGTTGCTATTTTTTCCATCTTTCTCTACTTGGTATTGATACTTAAGCTCCTATATGAGACAGACTCATTTTATATTCATTTTTAATGGATTATCATTTTTTGACAAAGTATTATTTCATTATGCCAAACTTGACATGGTTACTCTGTCTAATATAACTCATACAATAATCAGATTTTAGAAATTGAAGACTAATTTACCCATATGTGTTATACAAACAGAACCATATATATGTACATAAAAGTAATTTTAAAAAGCTATTTTATTTAATAGCATTATATGCATACATACACATAATTGTATGTATCAGGAAAACTGCATGGATTGCATAAAATAGACATTCTAGAGTCATTTTGACTAAAGGTGTAATTATTTTCATCTTGTTTCTTGACACTTAGTTAAACTGGAAACTTAGCAGTAAATTCATGAAACTGGTGGTCTGTATTTAGCCTGCTGTGAATAATATAAGTCTAGGATGTAATTCGTTCATCTTTATTTTCTGTGCAGTGCCTCATATGTTCATATGCACTTGGTTAACTTTAAATGACATTGCTCAGTCAATTAAGGCAACTGTATCACCCTAGTATTATTAAAATGAATTTCCTCATGCCAGATAAAGGGGTTACCCAACTCCTTGTTAACACTCATTACAAGTTTGCATAATTTTTGCTGGGTTCACAAAGGTCCTGACAGGATGGATAATTGGATCCTACCAAACAGTTAAACACAATGGCAATTTCTTAAATTGCGGAATTTAGAATTGGAATGATTTAAAGAGGTCATGCGGTTTAACCTTCCACACAATGATAAATCACTTCTTCAACATCCAAACATTTAAACATGGCTTTTTTTTAGCTTGAACTTATTTTTTTTATTAATAAACTGTATTTAATTCTTCAGTCTTCTCACTGCATACATAAAGCTGAAAAAAAATTAACTGGAGGCATATAAAAAATAGCTTCTTTAATTCAGTGGTAATACAATAAGGATGATTTCTTCAAAGATGCATTTATCTGGGCTTCCCTGGTGGCGCAGTGGTTGAGAGTCCGCCTGCCGATGCAGGGGACACGGGTTCGTGCCCCGGTCCGGAAAGATCCCACATGCCGCAGAGCGGCTGGGCCCGTGAGCCATGGCCGCTGGGCCTGCGTGTCTGGAGCCTGTGCTCCGCAGCGGGAGAGGCCGCAACGGTGAGAGGCCCTCGTACCGCAAAAAAGATGCATTTATCTGTTAAAGATAAAATCATGCTTAAAATGCTTGGTTTCTTTAGTATTTTCTTAATGTAGGCAAAAATAGTTATTTTTTAAAAATCAAAAGAACTGTGGTTGAGTTCCTTCATTACTTCAAATGATGATGGTTTTTGGTTTTGTTTTATGACAGTCCAAAGACATAGAGAAAATATTTTCTCAACTGTTCACTGTTTGACAAACTACTCAGTGTGTGCAGCAAGATGGCCAAGCCCCTATATGAAGAGTGCCTAATGATAAAGTATTGAAATAGTGATAGTAATGGCTGGGAAACAACTATTAAATCAACTCACCTTACACATTAAAATCTATTAAGCTATTTATTGCTCTTAGTATCAGAGGCTTCCTCCAATAACTTAAGAGAAAATTTTTCTTAAAATATGTTTAATGTAAGGAGAAGGATTTTCGGGATGTGTGTGTTTGATGTGCTTTGTTTCTAGAATTCATCCTTCATCCTTGTCCCATTCACAGATTAAATTTTCTGGCAAATGTCAACTGGAAAAGACACTTATTGCTATCCCAGGTCAATGTTATCTGATCATTTCTCAGACACCAGCAAGTATTTTTGTAAGTATTATTTGTCCAGTTGTGTTTTCCAGAAACCAGGAGCTTAATTATTTCTTTCTTTATAAATCTAGACAAATCTACAAAAAGAGTTCTCAACCTGAAACTATGAACAATATTTCAACTTCATTTTAAGCATCATAAAATTATTTTTCTAAGAATTATAAAGTTAATTTTTAAAACTAAATTATATTCACACAGCTAACATCATACTCAATGGTAAAAGACCCTATGATAAGGAACAAGACAAGGGTGCCACTTCTGCCACTAATATTCAATGTGGTATTGGAAATTCTAGCTAGAGAAATTAGGCATGAAAAACAAAACCACAACTAGATTGGAAAGGAAGAAGTAAAATCATCCTGTTTGCAGATAACATGCTCTCCTATGTAGAAAATCCTGATTCCACAAAAATACTATTAAAGTTAATAAATTTAGCAATCTTTCAGAATATAAAATCAATACAAAAGATGTATTTCTCATCATCAAAAAATCTACAAAGAATAAATGCTGGAGAGGGTGTGGAGAAAAGGGAACCCTCTTGCACTGTTGGTGGGAATGTAAACTGATACAGCCACTATGGAGAACAGTATGGAGGTTCCTTAAAAAACTAAAAATAGAACCACCATATGACCCAGCAATCCCACTACTGGGCATATACCCTGAGAAAACCACAATTCAGAAAGAGACATGTACCACAATGTTCATTGCAACACTATTTATATTACCCAGGACATGGAAGCAACCTAAGTGTCCATTGACAGATGAATGGGTAAAGAAGATGTGGCACATATATACTATGGAATATTACTCAGCCATAAAAAGAAATGAAATTGAGTTATTTGTAGTGTGTTGGATGGACCTAGTATCTGTCATACAGAGTGAAGTAAATCAGAAAGAGAAAAACAAATACCATATGCTAACACATATATATGGAATCTAAAAAAAAAATAGTTTTGAAGAACCTAGGGGCAGGACAGAAATAAAGATGCAGACATAGAGAATGGACTTGAGGACACAGGGAGGGGGAAGGGTAAGCTGGGATGAAGTGAGAGAGTGGCATGGACATATATACACTACCAAACGTAAAACAGATAGCTAGTGGGAAGTAGCCACATAGCACAGGGAGACCAGCTCGGTTCTTTGTGACCACCTAGAGGGGTGGGATAGGGAGGGTGGGAAGGAGACGCAAGAGGGAGGGGATATGGGGATATATGTATAAGTATAACTGATTCACTGTGTTGTACAGCAGAAACTAACACAGCAATGTAAAGCAATTATACTCCAATAAAGGTGTTTAAAAAAGAGATACATTTCTGTTTTTTTTAATACAGCAGTTTCTTAATAGTCATCAATTTTATACACATCAGTGTATACATGTCAATCCCAATCACCCAATTCATCCCACCACCATCCCCACACCTCCAGACAAAAAGATACATTTCTATACATGAACAATCCAAAAGGGAAATTAAGAAAACAACTCTCTATACAATTGTATCCAAAAGAATAAAATATTTAGAATAAATTTAACCAAGGAGGCATAAACTTGTTATACTGAAAAATATAAAACATTGCTGAAATAAATTAAAGAGTACATAAATAAGTGGAAAGACAGCCTGTGTTTCTGTAAGGGAAGACCTAATATTGTTAAGATGACAGTATTACCCAAATCACTCTACAGATTCCATGCAATTCCTGTCAAAATCCCAATGGCGTTTTTTGCAGAAATAGAAAAACCCATCCTAATTTTCATATGGAATATCAAAGGACTCTGAATAGTCAAACAACCTTAAAAAAGAACAAAACTGGAAAACTCACACTTCCTGATTTCAAAACTTACTACAAAGCTATAAAAGATTATGAAAGTAATCAAAAACAGTGTGGTACTAGGATAAGGACAAATAGACAAATGGAATAAAATAGAGGCCCAGAAATAAACCTCAGGTATATGGCCAATGGATTTTCAACAAGGATATCAAGGCCATTCAATGGGGAAAGGGTAACATTTTCAACAAATGGATTTCCTTTTTTTTAAAGGCTGAGTAATATTCTATTATATATACATTATAAATTCCATTCCATAATATTAAATTATATATATGTATATGTATAGATCACATTTTCTTTATCCATTCATCTGCTGACAGACCCTTAGGTTGTCTTGGTTACTATGAATAATGCTTCAGTGAATATGGGAGTACAGATATCTCTTTGAGATCCTTATTCTGTTTCCTCTGGATATGACTGTTGGATCATATGGTAGTTCTACTTTTAATTTTTGGAGGAACCTCCATACTATTTACTGTAACGGCTGTACAAGTTATATTTCTACCAACAGTGAAAAAATACTGACATACTCATTTTCTCCACATACTTACCAACATTTTACTTCTGACTTTTTGATAACTATCTCAACAAGAATAAGATAATATCTTATTGTGATTTTGATTTGCATTTCCCTGATGATTAGTGACGTTGAACATCTTTTCATATACCTATCGGCCATTTATATGTCTCCTTTACAAACATGTAGACATATAGTTTGCAAATATTTTTATCAGACATATAGTTTGCATATAGTTTTTATCAGACATATAGTTATCAGACATATAGTTTATCAGACATATAGTTTATCAGACATATAGTTTTATCAGACATATAGTTTGCATATAGTTTTTATCAGACATACAGTTTTGTCAGACATACAGTTTTGATCAGACATATAGTTTGCATATAGTTTTTATCAGACATACAGTTTGCAAATATTTTCTCCCAAGAAATGCTTACCTTTAGTTAAATTAACTATGATTTAAGCCTGAGATCTAACTATTTGTGAGTGTAGACCTTCATATATGATTTGTCATAAATCTTGTTCAAATACTATATTTGTATATAGGATGACTGTATAATTTACTATTCAAGCCCTAGATACTTTATATGAATGAAAGAGAGGACTATTAATAATTATGCTAAGACAACTGGCAAAAACCAGACCTGTCCTGGGCAAACCAAAATGTCTAGTCACCTAGTCATATGTCACATCTGGGACAGGTGTTTTTTCTTAGAAGAGCAGTGTCTCTTTGAGTTAAATTATCGAGATTTGTAGTATGACTTGTCTTCCTAGAAAAAATAGTGAGGACAAATGAAAATTTCAATGCAGAAATTTGCATGCTTCTATCACATATAGTATTACTTAAATGCAAATATTATACTGACTGGCAAAAAAGATGCATATGCTCTTGCAGCACTTCACTAAGAAAATATTTATGGGGGGGTTCTAAGGGCACAATTTGCAATTAAAATCACAAATACATTATTGCTTACTAGAAAGGCTTGCAAATGAGTGGAAATTTACTGTATGTTATTAATGCTTTAGTGTGTAAGAGCAAATCTTGCAAACTAAGCAAGATAGAGGCTATCCAAATGAACTATGAGAGCTTTTTTGGTAGAGCACATTTTTGAGGACAGTGTCGGTTTTTTTTTAATAACTGTTGCAATGAAGCACCACTTTTTAATATTGTACCTTAACAGAGCCATTTGCTAGGTAATTATTCTCCCAAAAAGAATTTTTAAAAATACATATTACATGTACTTAATCACCCCATAAGTACTTTGAGAGTGGAAGTTTATGGAAACGTATAAACCAGCAGAGAGTAAAAAATAATTTACAAATACAGTGTCCAATTAATACTCCGCAGCTGTGGAATTGGAAATCTGGAGCGGGGCAGAAGCTGATATTAAAGAAAGATGTTTCTTATTCCACTCCTGGATATATATCTGAAAAAAACAAAAACACTAATTTGAAAAGATATGTGCACCCCAACATTCATAGCAGCATTATTTACAATTGCCAAGATATGGAACGAACCTAAGTGTCCATCAACAGATGAATGGATAAGGAAGATGTGGTATACATATACAATGGTATACCACTCAGCCATAAAAAAGAACAAAATCTTGCCATCTGCAGCAACATGGATGGACTTGGAGGGCATTATGCTAAGTGAAATAAGTCAGACAGACAAAGACATATACTGTGGTATCATTTATTTGTGGAATCTAAAAAATACAACAAACTAGTGAGTATAACAAAAAAGAAGCAAACTTCTACAGATATAGAGAACAAACTAGTGGTTACCAGTGGGGAGAGGGAAGCGGGGAGGGAAAATATTGAGGTACAGGAGTAAGAGGTACAAACTATTGGGTATAAGATAGGCTATGAGGTTGTATTTTACAACGTGGGGAATATAGCCAATATTTTGTAATAACTGTAAATGGAGTGTAATCTTGAAAAATTGTATAAAAATAAAATTTCAGTAGAAATAATGTCAATTTAAGAAAAGAGAGAGATGTTTCTTCACTACCTCTGAGGACGTTCCTCCCATGTACAAAGAAAGCTATGAGTGTAGCTCCTGGCCTCTCCCCGCCTCTTCACATACTCAGTCCTGGGAACAGTACTCAGCTTAGTCTTGTCATGAGATTCTCCACAAGTGGAAAGAACATTAAAATCATCTGGTTTATCTTTAATTTTAATTTAGGGTAGCTAATATCCAAAGACTTGTTCTTTGCTTCAGTTATCCCATCTAAGTCAGAGGTAATCCTAGAGAAAATCTCAGGTTGTATTTTTGTCACATCGTGCTTCTACATGTGTTGGTTTTCTGTCCTTGAATTTCTCTTGTCACTTAATAAGCTTCAGTTTTCATATCACAATAGAAAGGAAGTTGAAAAACACCATAAGATAATTTGGGTATGTGGGGAGGCATAGTTATCATAAATCAAGCTTTAATAACTGACAACATATCCAAGCCTAAGCTTAAGTAGGGTACTATGTCATTTAACTAAGTGCTGTCGCGTTTTAGAATTTTTTTGTGTTCTCTAAGAAATGATACAACACCATAATTTTACCCCTAAGCCTGTCAATGCATCCAAATTCTGATTTGAAGACTTTAAATTAACAAATGAATTGAACTGTCAGTAGGCTTGAAATAGTGTTCTTTTATTTAATTGCATTACAGTGTGCCTTAGCAAAGTAAATATGTATGTATAACATACATATTTATGTATATGTATATGTATGACATTAGCAAAGTAAATTCTTCTCAGACTAATGTCTGAGATTTATTCTTTTCATGTACTTTCACATATATTATTTGCCTCACTTTAGAAGATGTTAGATATCCCTTCTTATTATTAAAGTAAGTTTATATTCAACCCAGTTTGTATAACCCTATCTACATAAAGTTATGTATTAACCTACCCAAAACTTTTGAAAATTCTTTTTCCTTCTATAACTGTATGCCTTATGAAATCATGATGTGGAAATAAATAAATGCCTAACATAATGTGAAATTAAATATAATTTTCATTGAGCCTAAGAAGAGAAAAAAAAACTTTCCTCTTCATATCACTCACATGATACAACTGAGCACATGACAAATATAAAATTGTCTAATTGTCAGATTATCAAATGTTTCCTGATTTCTCTTTTATTTCCTAATAAGAAGAAAATGGTTGTCTTTCATGGGTAGCATTTCAAAGACAGTCAAGTAACCTCCAACTCCTTGTGCTCTGGAACTCTAAAATACTATTTCAGTGGTGCGCTTGACAGGTAGCACTGCCTCAGTTTTTGTTTCATGTGTTTATGCATTCAACAACTACTTATTGGATGGTTAATATGTAAAAAGAAGCATTAAGATAACTACCCTTGCCCTTGATAAATTTACCATTGATCTAGCCAGAGGAAAAAACTGGTTACTCTTTTAGCGCCAAAAAGCAACAAACTAGTTCTTTCTGCTTCCTGTATGGATAGCATAATTCGTATTAATGGAATAAATAAAGGCTTGTGTGTCTTCCTTCCACTTAGATGGACATAGATGTGATATCTGAAATATCAGAGACTTAGTGCTGCTAAACAGTAAAGTCTGAAACAATTGACTTTTTGTATTTTTTAAGTAAAGCATGTTAATTAATTTTTGGCAATGTGAAGTTAAACCCTTAGACAAGTAGATGATAGAGGCAAAAATTACTTTGTATTACTGTAAGATGAAAAGGCAGGAGCTTCACTTCAAGCATGGCAGATGAGATGGTTCAGACCAACCTCCTTTTTCAGAGAAACTATGCAACATGTTTTGAACAAATCAGGCAGGAGAAAAGAACCCAGAGAAGTTAACCCAGCATTTGGAGCTGCTTTTCCTCCAGATGTTTCTACTGAAACTGAAGCAGATACTAAGAGACTGGAAGTTGACCATAGGTTTCAAAAAACTCATGGAACTAGAAGAAGAAAAAGTACATTTTAGAGCCACCAAAAAGATGGTTGATAAACCCAACAAGTTAAACATTTAAGAAAGGCTGACCTGAAAATTCAATAAGCAAAACTAAAAACTAGTTTTGAATCTCAAGTGTTGATTGATTAAGATTATCTATGCTACAACTCTCCCTTAAGTAACAGCCAACCAGAAGCCAACACCATTGCTCTCTGGAGAAAGAAAACATCATCCAGAGCCTCAAATTACTTCTAATTTTTTTCCTATACCATGGTGAGCACTCAATAAAAATACCAGCATATGAGAAGATAAGACCATGTTAGTTAAAACCAAAGAAAACAACATGACATATAATCACATCCACAAAGAAATCAGAAATCACACCTACAAAGAATCCAGAAAAAGGAGATATCACACAGAATTTTAAAACAATTTTGCTTAATATGCCCAAGGAATTAAAATATATCATTAAGAATTTTCACAGAGTACTGTAAGCTACAAAGCTATAAATAGGAACCAAGTGTAAACTCAAAACTGAAAAATGTGAAAACTGAGATTAAAAACTCACAGATAGGTTTAGTATATTAGACAACTGAAGAGAACTTTGGTTAACTGGGAGATTTCTAAGATTAGCATATTCATAGTGAAACACAGAGAACAGAATGTATACAAAATATAGGAAGTGTTTGAGTCATATGTGGATATGGTGAAAATGTCTTACATGTGTGCAACTAGAGTCCCAGATTGAGAAGAAAGGTACAAGATCAGAAATATTTGAAAAGAATGCCCGAGAATGTATTAATTCTGACAAGTCATTAAACTATAGTTTCGAGAGGTATCTACATATCCCTATTAGAAAACACACATATAAACACACACACACACACTCTCTTAAGTATTGAATTATTTTCCTAGAACTTTGATAAAAAATTACCACAAACTTAGTAGCTTCAGCCAACATAAATTTATTATCTCCCTGTTACTGAGGCCAGAAGTCTGAAATCAAGGTGTCAGTAGGGCTACGCTCCCCCAGAAGACCCTATAGAAAATCTCCTTTGCTATTTCCTAGCTTCTGATTTCTCCCAGCAATTCTTGACATTCCTTGGCTCATGGCTTCATCATTAAAATCTCTGTCTATTTTTTCACATGGCCTTCTCTCTGCCTCTGTGTGTCCTTTTCTGTCGATTATAAGGACATTCCCATTGGATCTAGGGCCTGTCCTAATCCAATATGATCTCATCTTTATCCTTATCCTAATTACATTTGCAAAGACCTATTTCCAAATAAGATCATATACTGACGTTCTGGGTAGATATGAATTTTTGGGGAGACACTATTTAATCTGCTACAGATATATATAATAATAAAATTGCTGAAAAAAATGACAAAGAGAAATACTTGGAAGTTTGCATAGAAATAAACCGTTAGCTGATGCTTCAAAACAAGTAAGTCAGAAGCCAATGGAATTATATTTTAATAGTGATGAACTAAAACAATTGCCAATCTAAAATTCTATACTGAGCAAAATATCATTTTAAAAGGAAGTTGAAACAAAGACACTTTAAACAAATAAAAGGTGATGGAACTTTTAACAAATACACTTGTATTAATGAGTCTGTAGTAAGTGTTCTCAGATAGAAGAAAATTTATCCTAGATGAAAACTCAAAGATACAGTGTCAGACAAATAGCAAAAGAAAGAAGGATTTTGTGTTTAAATTTAAGTGAATAATAATTATGTAAAGTAATTATAATAGTTTATTATAAGATTTAAAAATACACACACATACACATGCATACACACATATACACATAGAAAAAAAGGACGAAAACAGCATCCACAAGTGGCTGAACTCTCCAAATTTCAAAGTAGACGTTAAGGCAAAAGTCACCACTAGATATAAAAAGAGATGTTTTATAATAAAAAAAATTTATTCACTTGGAAAATAAAATAATTATAAATTTCTATATACATGAATAACAATGTGATTTCAAACATGTAAAGCAAACATTGACATACTTAGAAGTTAAAGAGTCAAATTAACAATCACAGTGAGCATTTTATACACCCATGTCAGCAACTGTTAGAACAAGCAGGAAAAAAATAGGAAACTTGAACAACACAATTAACAGAATGAACCTTGTTGGTACATAGTGCGCTGCTCCAACAATTGCAGAATGAATATACTTTTTTCAAGTTCACATGGAACAATCACAAAAACTAATTATCATCTGGTTCATAAAGTTGGATTCAAAGGGAATTTCAAAAGGAAAACATGAAAGAGTATATTGTTTGCCACACTGCAATTAAGCTAGAAATCAATACAAAAAGATAATATTAAATCTCCAAACATTTGGAAATTAGTCACTTATAAATAACACATCAAGGGAGAAATTTAATGAAAATGAGAAAGTAAATAAGAATGAAAACATGTCACAGCATAAATTGTTGGTTGCATACACAGATGGCTATAATCTGTTCTTTAAACATTATGTTGGTAATATGGTTGTGTCCCATAGTCAAAATTCAGAAAGCTGTATAGATGCAATTTATATACTTTTTCTATGTATATGCTACTTTAATAAAAAGTTATTTAAAAGGAAAATCATGGGTAAAAGATATTGAAACATGTAAAACTCTCAAATGAGTAATGTTCAGAATATATAAAGAACTTCTACAAAACGATAAGAAAAAACGGGCACACTGACAGAGGAATGGACAAGAGATAAGAACACGTGCTTCACAGAAGAGGTTATCCAAGTGGCCAATAAGTACATGAAAAGATACTCAGCCTCATTAATCATCAGGGATATACAAATTAAAACCACAAAGTGATACTACTGTATGCCCCCCAGGATAAATAAATTGAGAAAGATGAAAGATATAAAGTGTTTGGAGAAAATGCAGAGCAACTGGAAATCTCATACATTATTGATGGGAGTAAATTTGTACAACTTCTTTGGAAAACTGTTTAGCATTAGCTAATAATTGTGAACCTATATGTACCGTAGGGCCTGGGAATTCCATTTCTGGGCCTATACTGAGCTGAAATGCCTGTATATGTGAACCAAAAGATATGAAAATGAATTCCATGTGTCATTATTCATAATAGTTCCAAAGTGTCAACTACCCAACTATCCATCAACTGCATGATAGCTAAATAAATTATGTTGAGCAAAGAAAACAGAAGAACTACAACTTCATACAGAAACATGGAATAGGGCTTCCCTGGTGGCGCAGTGGTTGAGAGTCCGCCTGCCGATGCAGGGGACACAGGTTCGTGACCCGGTCCGGGAAGATCCCACATGCCACGGAGCGGCTGGGCCCGTGAGCCATGGCCGCTGAGCCCGCGCGTCCAGAGCCTGTGCTCCGCAACGGGAGAGGCCACAGCAGTGAGAGGCCCGCGTACCGCAAAAAAAAAAAAAAAAAATACATGGAATAATCTCACAAAAAATATTATCAAAGCAATCCAGACAAACAGAATACCTAATGATGACTTCATTTTGACAAAGTTAAAAGATTAAATAAACAGATAAATCTTCCACAGTGTTAAAAGTCAGGGTAGTACTTACCTCAGGGGAGGAAGAAGGGTGAGGAATTTGAATATAATGGGGGCTTTCAGGGACTGTTAACATTTTGTTTTTTGACTTAAGTGGTGGTCACACAGATATGTTCCTTTTATGATAATTCATTGAGCTATACTTTAAAGATCTGTGCACTTTTCTATACATATATTATACTTCAGTATTTTTAAAATTATGACTAAAATTAGATGTTGCAAAAAATTTTAAATGAGAGGAAGTGCTTGTAGGATTCAGCCTGAAGGTATGAGGACCTGACAAATGAGAAGGAGGAAAGACCAGAGAAGGAAAAATGTGTGGGGAGCAGGGATCATGTCCCTGCAAGGACAAAAAGGGTGTAAGGAAATTTATCCAAAAGTAAATCCTGTTTAGCAGAAACAGCCGAAGGAGTTTTAAGAAGAGCAGTAATGAATCTTCACTGGGTGTGAAGTGGCTGGGTGTGACTTACGAGTTAGCTATAAAATCTGCTGTATGAAACTGCTTTACGACCGTGATTTTGTGAAAATCGAAGAAATACAGCCTTGCTCATCTGCTTCCACTTAGCGGAGAGAAAGCACAACACCAGGTGGAATACTTAACAGAGAATTCAGCATGAATAGGATACCAGAATAAAATGGGACTAGGAAAAACATGCTGCCAATGAAATTCCTAAGAGTTACTGGAAAAAATGCTAGTTTTCCAACCATATGTATGATGAGGAATCAGGATATCTTCATCCAAATGGGAAAGTGAAAATGATCTAAAGAAAGCTAGAGAACCTAAGGACAGTCACGTGGGTTACAGTAGAGGAAAATTTTCTAGTAATATAAAGTCAAATATTTTGAAGTGAAAAGTGAGTATAGATAAGCAAAAAAAAAAAAGGTGAGAAACCTAGGATAGGCAATTCAGTATTAAGAGTTGGAGTAGTATGTCAGTTTGAATAAGTACATATAATGAATACAGGAAAACAATCAGAATGTAGAATACAGTAAGAAAAAGACCAAATTCAAATGGCCATAAAGAAGCCCACAGTGTCTCAAAAACAATTATAGATTTCCCAGTTGAAATAGAGATTCAGAAATTTGAAAACAAAGATATATTGCATATCTCCAACTCCCTATGAAATTGTTTGTAATAATTATTAAATGCTATTTAGGAATTTTATAAATTATAGTAAATTTTTTAGAAGATACATAAATAATATGTTAGTTATTTCTGATGTACTGTTTAATATAGGCTGTGGATTTATACATCTTAATTTTTTATTGTGATAAAATACACACATCTTAAATCTACCATCTTGATCATTTTTAAGTGTACAGTTCAATAGTGTTAGGTATAGTCACATTGTTGTATAACAGATATCTAGAACTTTTTCATCTTAAAAAAACCTATACTTGTTTAAAACAACTCCTCATTTTCCCTTCACCCCAGCCTCAGGAAACCACCATTTTACTTTCTATTCCTGAGAATTTGACTGTATTAGATAACTCATATAAGTGAAATCATACAGTATTTGTGTGTGACTAGATTTTTTAACTTAGCATAATGTCCTCAAGATTCGTCCATATTGTACCATGTGTCAGAATTCCCTTCCTTTTTAAGGATGAATAATAGTCATTATGTGTATATACCACATTTTGTCCATCAGTGGAAACTTTGGTTGCTCTCACCCTTTGGATGTTATAAATGATGCTGCCGTGAACATAGTTTTCCAAATATCTCTTTGAGACTCAAAATTCAATTCTTCTGGCTACAACCCAGAAGTAGAATTTGCTAGGTCATAAGATAATTTTTTTTTTAATTTTTTGAAGAACTGCCATACTGTTTTCCATAGCAGCTGCACCATTTTTCATTTCCAACAACAGTGTACAAGGGTTCAATTTTCCCACATCCTTGTCAACATTTGTTATTTTCTGTCTTTTTTTTGTAGCAGTTATCCACATGGAAGTGAAGAAATATCTCATTGTGGTTTTGATTTGTATTCCCCTAATGATTAGTGATGTTGAGCATCATTTCATATGCTTTTTGACCATTTGTATGTCTTCTTTGGAAAAATATCTATTAAAGTCCATTGCTAATTTTTTAATAGGGATATTTGTTTTTGTTGTTGAATTGTAGAAGTTCTATATATATTCTGGATATTAACCTCTTATCAGATGTATGATTTGCAAATATTTCTGCCATTCTGTAGGTTGCCTTTTCACTCTGTTGATGTATCCTTTGACTCACAGAATTTTTTTTTGTTTTGATGTATTCCAATTTATTTTCACCTTTGTTGCCTGTGCTTTTGTGTCATATTCAAGAAATCAGTGAAAATCCAATGTCATGAAGCTTTCCCCTATTTTTTTCTAAGAGTTTTATAGTTTTAGGTTTTGCATGTGGGTCTTTGACCCATTTTTAATTTTTATATGTGATAAGAGATAAGAATATAACTTATTTTATTAAGCTTTCTGATCTATGAACATAGGATGTCTTTCCATTTGTGATGTCTTTCAGCAAGGTTTGTAGTTTTTAGTGTACAAGTCTTTTGCTTTTTTACTTAAGTTTATTCTTAAGTAATTCATTATTTTTGATATTATTATAAATGGATGTCTTTCTTAATTTCCTTTTCAGATTACTCATTGTTAGTGTATGAAAATACAGTGGATTCTAGTGTGTTAACTTTGTATTCTGCTACTTTGCTAAATTCATTTTTTCTACATATAAGACCATGTTATCTATGAACAGAAATAATTTTACTGTTTTTTCCAATTTAGAATACTTCTTTATTCTTGCCTAACTGCTCTGGATAGGACCTTCAAATATTATGTTGAGTAGAAGTGACAAAAGCAAAGATCCTTGTCTTGCTCCTGAAAGCTTTCAGTCTTTCACCATTAAGTATGATGTTAGCTGTGGACTTTTCATATACAGCTTTTATTATGTTGAAGTAGTTTCCTTCTGTTGCTAGTTTGTTGAGCACTTTTATCACAAAATACTGTTGAATTTTGTCAAATGCTTTCTCTACATCAATAGAGATGATCATTTTTTTGTTATTCTGTTAATGTTATAATTACATTGATTGATTTTTGTATGTTGAACTATCCTTGCATTTCTTCAATAAATCCCACTCGTTGTGGTGTATAATCCTTTTGATGGGTGATTGAATTCAATTTGCTAGTATTTTTGTTGAGGATTTTTGCATCATTGTTCATAGGGATATTGGTCTATAGTTTTCTTGCAGACTCTTTTCTGACTTTGGTATCAGGGTAATACTAACCTCACAGAATAAGTTTGTAAATATTCTCTCCACTTCAATTTTTTGGAATAATTTGAGGAGGATTAGTATTAATTCTTACTTAAATATGTGAAGTCATCTGTTCCTGGGCTTTCCTTTGTTAGGAGGTTTTTGATTTCTGATTCAATCTCCTTACTAGATGTAGGTCTGTTTGTAGTTTTCTTTCTTCAGGATTTAGTCTTGGTAGGTTGTGTTTTTCTAGGAATTTATACACTTCATCTAGGTAATCTAATTTGGCATATGTTATAATATTTCATAGTATTCCCTTATGATCCTTCTCATTTCTCTAAGATCAGTTGTAAGGCCCCATCTTTAATTTTTGATTTCAGTTATTTTACTCTTTGTTTTTTTCTTAGTTAATGTAGCTACATGTTTGTTGATATTTTCAAAAACCTACTTCTTCCTTTTATTGTTTTTTCTCTGTTGTTTTTATTTTCTCTGTTTTATTTGTCTCTGCTCTATTATTTATTATGTTTTTCCTCTGATAGTTTTGGGCTTAGTTTTTTCTTCTTCAGCTAGTTAAGATATAAAGTAGATTGTTGATCTGAGATCTTTATTCTTTCTTAATGTAAGCATTTGCAGTTATAATGTCCCTCTTGGTACTGCTTTCATTGCATTTTATAAGTTTTGATATGTTATGTTTTCATATCATTTGTCTCAAAATATTTTCTAATTTCCTTTGTGATTTCTCCTTTAACCCAGTGGTTGTTTGACAGTGGATTTTCCAGTTTTATTTCTGCTACTGATTTCTAGTTCCAATACATTGTGGTCGGCAAAGATAGCTTGCATGCTTTTAGTGTTTTATAATTAATTAAGACTTAATTAACAGCTTTGTTAAGTCTATATTGAAGAATATTTCATGTGCACTTGAGAAGAATCTGTATTCTGATGTTGTTGGGTGGAGTGTTCTATATGCCTGTTAGGTCTGAATGTTCTCTAGTATTAGTCAAAGTTATTTCCTTATCGATTATTCTATCTATTTTGAAAGTGTAGTATTAAATTCTCTTACTATTATTGTGTTGTTGTCTGTTTCTCCCTTCAGTTATGTCAATGTTTGTCTCATATATTTAGAAGCTCTGATGTTTGGTGCATATACAGTTATAATTGTTATATCTTCTTGGTCAATTGCCCCCTTTGTTATATAATGTCCTGTCTCTGGTAACAGTTTTTGACTGGAAGTCCATTTTGTCTGATATTTGTATAGCCAGCCCACTCTCTTTTGGTTACTATTTGTGTGGAATATCTTTTTCCATCCTTCCACTTTCAACCTATGTGTATCCTTAGGTCTAAAGCAAGTCCCTGTAGAAAGAGTATAGTTAGAGTCTGTTTTTGTAATCCATTTACTCAAAATATATCTTTTCATTGGGGAGTTTAATCCATTTACACTTAAAGTAATCACTGATAGGAAGGACTTATGATAAATAAATAAATATATATATTTTTCTTGAAGCTTTCAGCTACTATGTAGTGTTCACTTGATTGCTACAGCTTTTTAACTAGTATCTAGAGTTCTCACAAAGGTGTTTTGGTCCATTTATTGTTGTTTAATCATATCTCCATGGGGGAACAATGGCCTGGAGTCCACCATCTTCCTGACATCACCCCCATATATTCTTTCAAGATATGAGTCTGAGTTTACATAAACCATGTGTCAAACTATTATAAAATAAATGGCAATATTTAGAAAATAAGAAAATATTATTTTAAGATGCATTATAATTTAAGCAGAAAGTGGTAGGCTGCAATAAAGCAATAATTCTCAAACAGCATGCTGTGGAATCCTAGGTTTTCCTGAAAGTTCTCCATGGGTGGCCTTAGGAGACAAATGGACCTATTGATTCCCAGTCTTAGATCCAATCAAAGAGACAAGTTTTTTCATTCCAATTTAGATATTCAGTTTTACATTAAATATAACTTAGAAAAAATATTTGAGGAGTCAAAGACATTTCAATATTTTTAACTGATACAGTTTTTCCATAATGATAAAAATTAAAATAACTTGGATTTCTCTTCATGTAAAGGAGCTAATGATTTATTAATTTTTATGAGTTACTGACATTTTTATTCAGGTAGTCAGAAGGTAGTCAGAGTCCTAAATTTACTGAACCCAGAGGGAATCCTAATAAAGACCATGACGGATTTATGAAAGCATAATCACATTGAATAATAATGTTATATCCCTAACTGCACATTTCTCAATAACACGGATTTTCAATTATATATAGAGAGATTTTATTTGGAGATTTTATTTTATTTTATATAGAGAGAATAATTTGGAACAATCAGTAAGTGTGATTGTAGAGCTAGTCACAGGATGCTATGCAATATATAGGAGGAACACTTAGTTTAAAAAAGGATCCACATCTTCCTGGAGAGGATGACATCTAAAAGGAAGTCTAAGAGTTATCTAAGTACAGAGATATGAGAAGAAAGGTTGTTGCACATAGTGAATACCAAGGGCAAGGATAAAGTAGTTTTCCTTGCCCTTGTTGAACAGGAACAACCAACATTTCTATTTTATTAAAGCATACAATGTGAGAGAGTAGTTGTAAAGAGATTGTTAGAATCCATGCATGGAAGTAGAGAGATTGTTAGAATCCATGCGTGGAAGTATTTGTATGCCATGCTTAGAAACCTGGGCTTGATACTACAGGGGTATAAGAAAGGAAATGACATTTTCTGATTTGTATTTTAAATAAAGTACTCTATCAATATTTTTAGTGGTTGGTTTGCAGATGAAGACTGGAGTTAGAGAGACTAGATAGGAAGCTATTGCATTACGTGAGACAAAATAAGATAAAAACCTAACTAGCAGAATAGGAAAATAGGGGTTAAAAATTTACTGAGGAGATGAAAATAGGTAGAGCCTACTTGTTTGTATGTGGAGGAAAGTAGGAGGACTCTAGGATGACTTCCATTACCTAGATTAGCTGGGATGATTACCTTCTTGAACCCTCAATTTCCTGGTCTGTAGGATCACATAATATTGTAGACACATCAAAGGATTAAACAAGATTTCATATGCAAATCCCTTGGGGATACCCTGGGATACCCTGGCACAGATAAAGTACAGTTTCCCTTTGCTTCATCTTTCTGCGAAAATATAAAAAGAAACATTGAGGAAGTCTTTCTGTGACCTTATAAGAGTTTTCCTTTCTGTCTCTGTCTTACTGAGTAAGGAAAGTGAGGTACAGGGTTACTGCTGGTTAGATACAATCCACTAAATTATTGAATTTAATGAAAATATCTCATTAACAAGTTGATACATATAGTCATTGTTATCATTTAACTTGTATTGTGTGAAAAGGGAACTTGTTGAACACTCTTATTAAATGCTAAAATATGCAGGCTTATGCTAGTGAGAGAAAAGGGATTTGAGCCAAATTACTTTCCAATGAGCCTGCACAAGAATTCCCAAAAGTATAATACCATGTATCATGCCTTTTTGTTATATCTATGCACTTTGTTGCTACCGCGGTAAATATGTTAGGATTTAATTGTCAATTAGTTCAAAGAATTTTATACAGCTTTGTTCTGAAGCTATTGTGACTTTATAGAAAAATAAGTTTTAAACATATAACTTAAAGTGCAAATACATCTTAAAAAATAAAATAGTAAAATTATTGAGAGCTTTGCAAGAAACTCTTAAAATGAGAACATTATGTTAGTATTATAGTACAGCAGTGACATCTGTAAATTGTCCCTACTAAAGAAATATGAACATTTATAAGTTACAATTTCTTTTCAGATTATACATTATTGGTATCTTGGATGCCTGTATTCAGAATCATATTACATGTTGATAATATGGTTAGAATCGCCTATGATAACAAACTCTTGTAGTGTATACATAAACGTTCTTTTGAATATGCCTACTGTGAATTTATTATTGTGTAATAAACATATGATATCTTTAAATAAGTCAAAGAGTAAATATACTCTAGAAATAAGTACTTTCTAAAACTTCCACATAAAATGGTCTGAATTTTGTCTTTGTTTACTCAAGACCTGACATTTCTGTATTCTTAAGCTTGCTCTCTAGTGTTTTTTTGTTTGTTTGTTTAATTGAAAAAGAACTTCCAAACTTTATAGAATTACATATTTTTATCCTTGTATTTTGGCCTACAAGCATACAAGGAACACATTATAAATACTTATAAGTTTAGAGCCTATATCACCTAGATGTAGTAAATAATCAGTAACTATTGAATTTAATCTAATTTGCATGGTCATGCCTCACTGAGAACCAATCATGGGTCTGTTTTTTAAAGAAAATGAAAACAGAAATGCAATAAGAAAAAATATATAGTATTTTTTCAAAACAGTTTACTCAATTTTTTCTTAAGATAGATACACGTTTTACAACATTTAACAGAATTCTTGTTGAGTTAATGAGCTGAGAATAAGCCTTCTTTCTCTTCCCAGAAAGAATACCCTGTATTCTAGGGTAGTAGATCTAGAGATGCCTCTCCCCACATTCCCTTAGAGCATACTTTCTTAAATTCCAAGGTCCTGAGTAATATCCACCTCCAGCAGCCCCATAAAAACTCAGAGTCTGCCAATTTTAGGCCCTCTCACCTAAACCTGCTATATCATAAGTCCTTATCACATCACTCTGATGGGTATTAGGACATGGGAATTTGAGGCAAGATGTTGCTCTGACTGCCATATCTGCTGTTAGTAAAAATGGTGTCTTTCTCTGAACTGGGGTGGTCAGCAGACAGAGATGGAGATGAAGATAGAGATGTGTGTGTATGTATATATGCACACATATGTATACATACCCACATGCACATACCTACATATCTATATCTTTACTATAGAACTGTGGCAGCCTAACTTGTTAGAAGAGTGCAGGGTTGCAGGGAGAGAAAACACAAATTTCCAAATAGATTATTTCTTATGAAGTGAGAGATTCACATTTATATCCCTTGTAAGCTGGTGTAGTTAACATTGCTGCTCTTCCATCTATGACCCTTTCAAAAGTTGCTTGAAGTGAAAACTTCAGTGTGAGCCAGAGTGATAAAGAGAGCTACTCTTGATGACAACCAGAAGCAAAAACAGAAAAATGAATCTTCTGAACTCTTCAAAGTATAGCCTCAAATGCACCCTATGGCTGAAAAGAAACTGCTTATTGCATAGGTTATGATTAATTCTCCAATTTAGATACATGGGGAAAAAATGACTATGAGTACTGTACTGAAAGAAAATTATTCCCATGGGTCAAAAATAAGTCAAGAATACTGGCCCCTTTTACATTATCATATTTCTTAGGTTACTGAGGGAAAGTAAGGATGACATTGAATATCCTTTCGTAAATTCTTCTGTTTCTCCAATACAGGACTTTTCCCCCTCCCCACCTCTTTTCCTTCACTATTTGAGAGTAATTCTAGAGATATGGTAAGAGAAGAAAAAGGCATTTGAAAACTAGCACACTCCCAGAGTTAACTTTGAATAGCTGCTTCCTTATCAATATCTCAGAGTCTTGGATTTATTATGTCTTTTCCATATCAGTTCAGTAATTATATATTTACAAGGGTTTAATGCTCTTATTTCTTTTCTCAACTAATTTTCTCTTGTTACACAATTGCTTCCTTAGTGAACACACAGGATACACTATGAATTCATAACAATAGTTAAGACTGACCAGGGGTAAGGTCTTGTTAAATATATTGATAAAACCACATTTCTATTTGATTTCCTGTTCGTCTGTAAGGACTACATTAACTTTAAAGTTTAAACCACTGAGTAAATCCAGTTACAAAAGATGAAATCAATAGTTAATTGTTCTTAGGGAATTTTGGCAGGCAGTAAAAAAACCTGTTACCTCTAACAGAAGACATGAATCTCCAGAAAACGAGGGGGGAAAAAAAGGTAAAAAAAACAGTCCCTGGGAGTTGTAATGACTCATAAGTACTTGTTGGGGCTTCCCTGGTGGCGCAGTGATTGAGAGTCCACCTGCCGATACAGGGGACACGGGTTCATGCCCCAGTCCGGGAAGATCCCACATGCCGCGGAGCGGCTGGGCCCGTGAGCCATGGCCGCTGAGCCTGCGCATCCGGAGCCTGTGCTCCACAACGGGAGAGGCCACAACAGTGAGAGGCCTGTGTACCACCAAAAAAAAAAAAAAAAAAAAAAAAAAAGTACTTGTTGAGTAAACGAATTATTTATTTAATTAAGTTACCTAGTTCCTAATAAAGGAGAATAGCCTTCCCTTACCTGGAAATCTAAACATTTGGCAAATATCTTGAGATATAATGCTAATCCTCCTCAGCATCTGCTTCCAGAATTCCCCACTGCCTCCAGGAAAATAACCAAGATCAGGGCTCAGCAAGCCTGAGCAGGAAAACAATTTATAGTACAGAAGGAAATGTTTATAAAATGAAAGAAATATAGGACCTGGCTAACACATACCAGCAGGATCCTTGGAAACATATGTGAGACGGCTTTCGACAGGTAGGTGTAGAATATAGGATGGTTAAGGGAGAATTTATTGAAATAATTCAGTGTTCAAACTTATAGCAAGAATACTTGCAACATAGCCTAATACACTGCTGGTATGGCTTTTTGAAGCTTGGACGTGATAATGGGCTATAGTAAATGAGGTAGAAATTAGAGAATTGCTTAGTAGAGCACTAAGAAACAGATCGAAAGTCTCAGAGAGGTGGGATTGTGAGAATGGATTTATTACATGAAAGTGGAAGATTCTCTCCTTCCCTCTTATGTTTCATGGATGGCCCTTTGGTTGGGCAAAAGAAAAGGTTGTACTGGTGAGGCGGACACGAGTATCTTTGAGATGCCCATAGGACATACTCTCATGACTTTGGACTCCCTAGAATCATAGGGGAGATGAGATTCCAGAATCTGAGGCAAGAGGTAGTCCTTAAAGTCAAAATTTTATTTATTTATCTTTTTATTTACTTTTTATTTTGAAATAATTTTACACTAACAGAAAAATTGAAAAAATATCACAGAGAAATCTTTTCAACAAATGGCATTGGGACAACTGGATATCCACATACAAAAGAATTAAATTGGACCCCCTACTTCGCACCATATACCAGAATTAACTCAAAATGAATCATTGGTCTAAATGTAATAGCTAAAACTATAAAACATTTAGAAGAAAACATAGAAGTAAATCTACATGACCTTGGATTTAGCAATGTTTTTTTTTTAATACGATACTGAAACTCAAGTAAAAAAATAAAAAATAGATAAATTAGTATCAAAATTACAAACTTTTTACTCACTGCTCTGTGGTGACCTAAATGGGAAGGAAATCTAAAGAAGAGTATATATATGTATATGTAGAACTGATTCACTTTGTTGTACAGCAGAAACTAACAAAACATTGTAAAGCAACTATACTCCAATAAAATTTTTTTAAAAAATTACGAACTTTGTGCTTCAAAAGACACCATAAAGAAAATATAAAAACTCACAGAAGGAGGGAAAATATTTGCAAGTAATATATTAGATAAGGGACTTTTGTTTCGAATATATAAAAAATCCTTATAACTCAAAAACAGAAACAAGTAAACCAATTTTAAAATGGGCAAATGATCTGAGTAGCCATTACTCCAAAAAAGATATGTAAGTGGCCAATAAGTACATGAAAAGATGGTCAACATCATTAGTCATTAGGGAAATGCAAGTCAAACCCTCAATGAGATATATCACTTCATACCCAGTAGGATGGCTAAAAGTAAAAAGACAGACAATTATAAGTGCCTAGAAGGATACGTAGAAATTGGAACCTCCGTGTTGCTAGTGGAAATATAAAATGGTGAAGCCATTTTGGAAGAGTTTGAACTTTCTTCAAAGTATTAAACATAGAGTTACCACATGAACTACAATTCTACTTCTAGGTATATACCTAAGAAAATGGAAAACATATCTCCACACAAAAACATTCATGCGAATGTTCATAGTAGCATTATTCATCACGACTAAAATAAGGAAACAGCCCAATGCCCATCAGCTGATGAATGGATAAACAAATGTGGTATATCCATACAGTGGAGTGTTATTCAACTGTAAAAAGGAATGAAGTATTCAGACATGTTACAATAGTGATGAACCTTGAAAACATTACACCAAGTGAAAGAAACCAGTCACAAAAAGACACATATTATATGAATGTCAATAACAGGCAAATCCAACACAGAATCTAATAGAAAAACACTAAAGCCCTATATCTTTCAAAGAAAAAATTTTAAAATAGTACAGAGAGTTCATATATACTCTTCATTCATCTTCCTCTGCTGTTACCAACCTACATAACTTTAGCACAATAATCAAAACCATGAAATTAACACTGGTGTAGTGCTAGTAACTAAACGATGGAGCTTTTTCAAATTTCACCTATTATGCCACTATTGTCCTTTTTCTCTTCCAAGATCCAATCCAGTCAGGGTGAAATATGTCTGGAACCAGGGGCAACCCTGGGATATCTCCTTAATCTTTTAAAATACTTTTTAACTCAGGAATTAAGAATTATAAGATTTTTCTTGAGGTAGATAAAAAGGGAAGAAGGGAGGGAGGGAGGGAGGAAGACAAGAAAAGCTCTCAAGATAGATAAGCAGATGCGAAATGAAATAAGTCAGACAGACAAAGACAAATATTGTATGATCTCACTTACATGTGGAATAAAAAAAAAGTTAAGGTCATAGAACAAATGGGTGGTTGCCAGAGGCAAGGGGTGGGGAATGGGTAAAATGCATGAGGGAGTCAGAAGGTACAAACTTCCAGTTACAAGATATATTAGTCCTGGGAATGTGATGTCCAGCATTGTGACTATAGTTAACAATATTGTTTTGTATATTTGAACGTTGCTAAGAGAGTAGATCTTAAAAGTTCTCATCACAAGAAAAGAAAATTTTGTAACTGTGTGGTTAGAGGTATTAACTAAACTTACTGTGGTAATTGTTTTATAGTATATACATGTATCAAATCATTATGTTGCACACCTAAAATTAATGCAATGTTATATGTCAATTATATCTCAATTAAAAAAAAATCAGTAGTTGCTGAGGACTTGGGGTTGGGGGACAGGAAATGATAAACCAGAGGAATAGATGGAGCACAGGGGACTTTTGGGGAAGTGAAACTATTCTGTATGATACAGTAAGGGTGGGTGCGTGTCATTATACATCTGTCAAAAACCACAGAAGGCACAATACAAATAACGAACCATAATATATACTATGACTTCAGTTGATAATGATGTATCAATGATGGTTCATTAATTATAACAAATGTACTATGCTGGAGAGAGATATTGACGGTGGGAAGGCTTTCAGGGAGGGGTGAGGGCATGGAGGAATTCTCTGTACTTTCTGCTCAATTTTGCTATGAAAGTAAAACTGCTTTAAAAATTAAAAATTAATTTTAAAAATGAACTAGATGAGATTAACGGCAGTTTAGAAATTGCAGAAAAAACAATTATGAAACTGAAAGACATAGCAATGTCAAGTAAACTATCCAAAATGAAACATAGAGAGGACAAAAAAAAAGCCTGAAAAAATACAAACAGAGCTTTAGTGAGCTGATGATCAACACTATCAATCAAGTTGACTTACTCTTTGCCCACAAATTTGATATTTGAATTTCAGTTCCAATTTTCTGAAAGACACAATCTTCCAGAACTCAGAAGAAACAGATGATCTGAATAGGCCTCTATTGATTAAAGAGGTTAAATCAATACGTAATAACCTTCCCAAACAGAAAGCACCAGGCCCTGCTGGGTTCACTGATGAATTCTATCAAACATTTAGGGGAGAAATATACCAATCCTCTACAGTCTCTTTCAGAGAATAGAAACAGAGAGAATACATCCTAATTCATTCTATAAGGCCAGCATTAGCCTAATAACAGAACAAAACAAAGACAGTTTAAGGAAAGAGAACTACAGACAATATCTCTCATGAACATAGACGCAAAAATCAACAAAATATTAACAAATTGAATCCAAAAAAGTGTAATGAGATTTATACAACAAGAACAAGTGGGATTTATCCCAGGTATGAAATGCTGGTTCAACCTTCAACAATCAACTAATGTTACTTATTACGTCAACAGACTAAAAAAGAAAAATCCCATGATCATATCAGTGGATGCAAAAAGGATTTGAGAAATAAGTAAAGGAATGAATAAATAAATAACAAGATAGAGGAGCAGAAGAGAAATGCCCTGAAAGTGTGGTAGAAGATGCAGACATTATGAATTTGAATCTCAGTCCACAAAGTTGACCATGTAAGATACATAGCATTCTTTAATTTTCTTTAATCAGGCTAAATCTGTTTCATAGTCCTCACCTCAACAGTGTGGCAAGAAGCTCAGTATGTCATTGCTCTCATCCACCTTCCCACCCCATCTCCAGAGGTAACCCTCTTTTCTATATCTGGCCACGTGCATCAGGTCCCATTGGCTCATTCCATGTGGTCTCCCACCTCATGCCCCCTACTCTAACGTATCTGTATATATCTTCCTTGGGCCCTAGAATTTTAGATGAGGCTGGGGACCCCTGTGTCTAGGAATCAGTTTTCCTAGGTGTCGCAGTGCAAGCCTCTGAAATCGGCACTTTTCTTGGATGCTTTCAGTGAATAAGGAGCAAGTCCTCACTTCTTGCAGCATGCACAGAGGGAAATCTCCTTCATTCCCAAGGCTGTCCTAAAGTCATTTATATCTTAATCTCTTCAATGAGTTTAGGTTTTACAAAACAGAAGCTTTTTTAGCCCTATAAAAATGCCCAAAGCAAAGAATATGCAAAGGATCTGACTTCTTACTGGAAGAAGGGAAATGAAACAAAAGAAATACAAATCATAGTAATAAATATACAATTTATCCTATTCCAGAGACAAATAGGGAATTCAAACAGAAGTAAATGCTCATTGGAGAATTATCAAACGTTATAGAAGAGGCATCTTTAACCTGCACTTGGGGAGGTCAAGGGAATTTCATGGAAGAACTAATGTCTAGGTGAAACTTGAGAGATGAGAAAGAGATAGCTAGTGAAAGGGGAGTGGGGTGGGAAGCTAGTGTGTGTAGTATCTGAGGAAAGCAAAAAGGCATGTTTGAAACATTGGAATAAATCAGTGCATCTGCATATCACAAAATGAGATAAAGAAACTACTGAGAGTTACACATAGGTTAGATTGATGCAGAAGCCTGTAAGCCATAGTAAGGAGTCTGTTTTTTACCCTGTGAGCAACAGGAAGTCATTCAAATGAAGGGGAAGACAAAATTAGAATTTCACTTTAAAAGATTATTTTAGTTTCAAAGTAGACAATTGGGGGTAAAGGGTAACCCTGGTGACTAGTGAACTATACTAGAAGTGATGAGACTGTTGCAATCATCCTCAGGAGAAATGATAGTAGTGTGACCTTGAGAAGTGGCAGAGGAAATGGAGAAAAGGGGGCATATTTCAAAGATATGAGGTTATACAATCTACTAGATGCGACAGTATTGTATTTCATGGAATCTACAATTCCATTGATTTAAAGTATATCATTTTATATAGCACTAGAACGAAAAACCTGCCAGTTAATAAAATATGACACACCATTGATTGTAAGAAGCACAATTTCAGAGATGTAAGATGTGGGGGGAATTGTACACTGTGGAATCAATGAAACAGAGTAGATTGGCTGTAGGAAGAGAGGAAGGAGGCAAAGATGTGACTGGGGAACTGAAAGAAAAATGAATGAGTGGGCAAGTGAGAGAGAAATGTGAAGATTGTCAAATAATGCTAAATGGTTATATAGAAAATAAAGATTTGTTTCAACTGGATATTTTTTTAAAAATTGGTAGACACTGATTGAAGAGGCTGGGGACAAGTTAGGTCCTCAATTGGAAAGCCAAGATAGATGAGTCACAAGAAAATAAGGCATTGGCAGAAGAACAAGTTTACTGGAGAGACCAATGTTGAAAGAAGGTGCAAGAAGAGAAGAAGAACATTAGAAATAAACTTTACCTAACTCACAGATCAGCCAAGTTGGGCCTTGTGAACATAGCAACATACATTGTCTAGGATATTGATTTTATTTCCTTCAGTAAAATTTCTTTTGCATTTACTTCTTCAGTTTCATAATTTGCTAGAGAAAATTATATAGTCATAAGGGAATAGAAAACTTATTGATGAACTCCTGCTTACATATATATTAGGGACTGAATTGTGTTCCCCCTGACAAAATTTGTATGTTGAAGCCTTAACCCCCAATGTGACTGTATTTGGAGATAAGGCCTTTAAAGAGGTAATCAAGGTTGAATGAAGTCATAGTGTGGGGCCCTAATCCAATAGGACTGATGCCCTTTTAAGAAGAGGAAGAGATACCAGGGATGCTTGTGCATGGACGAAAGGCCATGTGAGGACACAGCAAGAAGGCTGCCTTTTGCAAGCCAAGGAGAGAGGCCTCAGGAGAAGTCAACCCTGCCAACACTTTGATCTTGGACTTCCAGCCTCCAGAACTGAGACAATAAATCTCTGTTGTTGAAGCCACCAGCAGGAAAAAGTGTAGGAAGGAGAGAGTATGAGAGCGAGGGGAGGAAAGAGAAAAATTAATACTGCTAAATTCTCATTCATAGATCACGGTAATGGTCCAACTTTACCAGCTCTTTCCCCTTACATTAGAATTTAATATTTAATTAAAACTTGAGTTTCAAATGTTCCAATATGAGTTTCACTTAAAGAGCTTTTATTAATATTTTAAAATCTGGTGTTTAGGCCAAGGACAGTGTAACTAGAATTATTCTAATGAGACACTGAAAAATATGCAGCTTATTACCTAGAATACTTAGATATTGCTAGACATAACCTTTGGCACAAAACTGGCATTGCTTTCCAAAATATCAAAAGATAGCAATATATTTTTGATTTTATTGATATGAATTTTTCTTACCCTGATATTGCCCCCCACCAAAATTATACTGTCCTGGAGCTCATTGGACAATGACCTAGTCATGAATTTTAGAGTTTTTTTTAACTGACTCAGCACTTCTAGTTGGTATAACCTGGTAACTAAACAGTTTCTGCCTTTCTTTTCTAAGCTTCAAGTCAACAAATCTTTACAAGTGTACAGAACAAAGTGAGAAAGTAGATTTGGAATCATTAAGAATTTGATACTACATTTAGAGATATTCATTTTGTATATGACACACTTATAATAATTATGCTATAAGTGTATCAGTTTTAAATGCATACACTGTTGATCAGTTCGGTTGCACAGAATTCCCCATGAAAGGGTATTTTAGTATAGCATAAATATAAGGCATTTACACTTGGATAGCTCTCAAATTTAAAACATATGCCGTCTTCACTCCAAATTTCCGTATTATATAGTTACATAATGGATTCTATTTTTGACTATTTGCTATAAACATTGTTGCTAATCCTTGTCTTGAGAATGGCAACCATTTTAGAAAGAAATCTGTGAATATAAAGTGGACACTATTTGGGGGGGCAGAGGCAGTATCAGGATACCTACAGAAAAACCTAAAGCCCTTTTTCCTTCTAAACTGTGTGGTTGAACACTTTAACAAAAACATTAATTTTACAGGTTCTGCAGCTTGAACTGTCATCCCTGCCCTAAAATGTGAACGAAAATACACTGAAAGAGAATGCTACCAAACTTTCAGGATAGATCCTGTATTTCTTGTTTCTGGAGTTTGGGAATAATGCAAGGTATGCCAGGGTGATAGAAGGGTTGAAATAACAAATTCACTGGATCAGACCCTAATAGGCAAGAATGTTAAAAGGATATCAGAAGCTTAGAATCTCTAGCCTCTCTGGCGAATGTGGGGTATTGAATTTACGTAACGCCCACCACAAATGATTCCAAGGTGGAGGAGAGTTCAGATGAAAAGAGACCAGAGAATGTAAATGGCTCTTGCTTCAGTCTTACCCTCTTTAGAACATTTTTACGTTGGCATGGGCATTACTTACCTTCAGAAAACTGAAGAAGTATGCAAATGGTGGAATACCTGGAAGAAATGTAGGACCAATATATTCAGAAAACGATAAGGAAACCAGTTTGGTTCTTCACACAGTTGTAAGAATGAAGGTGGTGTCTTGGTCTGGCTTCCCTAGGAAAGCAGAACCTGAGCAAAGTGATTTCAGGGAGCAATAGTAAAAGTCAAGGTGAGTAAAACAGGAAAGAATGTGCCTTCAAGTTGGCCACAACTCTTGGGGGCTCATGCTGAATCCTGAGAATTCTTCTGAGGAGGCTTATGAAGTACATCTCATAAGGGAAATGAAAGGGAAAAGCATCTATCCATCAGTGTCCCCGCCCCTGCCCCTCACTGGTTGAGAGTGGCCTCAGGGCATTGACTCATCTGCCTTTCTTGTTTATGTGTGTAAGAGTGCCAGGTAGGTTGCTGTGGGCATCTAAGCTGTGGCAACAAAGAAACCACAAGGAGGTGTCATGTTGTACGTGCATGAAGCTGTGTAATACTGGTCTCCCCAAGAGTGGTGGATGTAAGAGAAAAGCTAAGAGGATTTGGTATGTGCTCACAAGAATGCACCACTTTCACTTCTTAGATCCACTTGTTCCCTCTGTTAAACCTAAGCCTTTGGTGGTGGCCAGCCACAATACCTGAAAGGATGTGAGGTTATTAATAACAGCCCTCTTGCCTAGCTGGCCCCAAATCCATAACTGATATTCATCACCTCCCTCCTCCATCATCCCCTCTATGCCTCCTTCACCCTAGGCCAATTCAGCTAGTCTAGGACTCTTGCCTATTGCCTTGATCCAGAACTTCATCTCCTAGTGGCTTGTATCTGTGATGGTTAGTTTTATGTGTCAACTTGACTGGGCCATCAGGTGCCCAGATATTGGATCAAACATTATTTTGGGTGTTTATGTAAGGGTGTTTTTAGATGAGTTTAACATTTAAATTGGTAGATTGAGTAAAGCAGATTGCCCTCTCTAATGTGGGTGGGCCTCATCCAATCAGTTGAAGGCTGAAACATCAGCTTTTCCTGGGTCTTGAGCTTGCCTGCCTTCAGACTGAACCACATCATTGGCTCTCCTGGTCTCTGGCTTGCCAACTGCAGATCTTAGGATTTGTTCTCTGGAGAACCCTAACTAACAATATCCTGCATTGCCTTGCCCTCATGCATCGTGGTTGCTGAATCGCCTATTCACGGTGACTTCCAGATACAGAAGCATGTCTTCTCGTCCCCTGCACTTCACATACCTCTTGTCCTTCTTTATACCATCACCTGGCTACATTCTGAGTGACTGCCTTTCTCAACATTCTCAAGAAGTTGTTTAGCTTTTGCCTAGAAAGTTGCAGAGACGAGCATCTCACTACACTGTAAGATAGCCTAACCTATCTCCCAAAAGTTCTATTAGAAATTGGTTCCTTACAGGATTCCAAAATCTGTTTTCCGGTAACTTTGACCTATTACTACTTGGATCTACCTGGGGCAACATAAGATAAGTCTAATCCTTCTTTATCATAACAACTCTAAAAATCCTGAAAATAGAAACCATGCCTTTCTCTCAAACTAGAAATACCTCGTGTTTCCTCCTATAATATCATGGTTCCTCGTTCTCTCATTTCCCCGTTTGCTTTCCTTTAACACAGGTCAATGTGTCTGTGGCCCTTTTAAACAGTGTTGCCCTGAAGTGAGTACAGGCCTCAGCTATGGTCTGACCAATGCAAAATGAAGAACAACTCTTCTTGTATCTAAAGAATCCTGCACCACTTTGATCATCTCCTCATGGGACTCATCACCTATTTATATATTCCCTCTGACAATTCCACTTCCTGCATATAAGCATCCTCAGTCTCACTGTATGTCCTACACAGATACTCATTTTTCTAAGGGTATTTCAGTCCTCATGGTCACATCTAATAATGATAAACTCTGGCCACCCAGCTTGACCATCCCCTCCCACACTCCTTGCAGTAGTTTGAGGAGATAGAATATCAACTGAGGTGAATTTGAAAATTGGCAACATACTTCAGCTATCTCCACCTAGGTACACAAAATTCTATCTGCAAGTAAGAAAAACTGGCTTTGGTCCCACTGCCTGAATATTTTTATTCAGAGGCTCTGGAGCCTTTTGAAATATTTACTTCCGCCCAATATTGCTGAGCCAATGAAGGGACATTAAAATGACCCTATTTCTCCCAGCCCTGTTATCACAGAAGCCCTCCGGGTTGATCAATCCCCTTCTCAGAATTGGGTGTGTTATCAGTCCCTTTTGACCATGACTTGACTGAATGAATTGTTTAATTTTGCTGACAAGAATCAGTAAGTGTTCTGCCCATTGCATTGTAATGAAGTTTCAATTGGACTTTACCACAACCAATCAAATAATTTACAAATAATGTCAAAACTCCTCCCTGCTTTGAAAAATATGTCCAGTTATGGGCAATGCTTTCTGTGTAGTACCCCCAAAAGTGAGAAGTACTAATTTGTTCAGATATTCAGGGGAAAAAAAGAGCATATGGCAACTTATTTAACTCTTATTTTAGGATAGTTTTAGATTTACAGAAAAATTGCAAAGATAGTACAGAGTATTCATATAAACTCCACACGTAGATTCCCCCATTAAAATACCCACATTAGTATGGTGCATTTGTCGTAATCAATAAACCAGTATTAATATATTCTTTTTTTTTTAAGTTTTATTTATTTATTTATTTATGGCTGTGTTGGGTCTTCGTTTCTGTGCGAGGGCTTTCTCTAGTTGCGGCAAGTGGGGGCCACTCTTCATCGCGGTGCACGGGCCTCTCACTATCACGGCCTCTCTTGTTGCAGAGCACAGGCTCCAGACGCGCAGGCTCAGTAATTGTGGCTCACGGGCCTAGTTGCTCCGCGGCACGTGGGATCTTCCCAGACCAGGGCTCGAACCCGTGTCCCCTGCATTGGCAGGCAGATTCTCAACCACTGCGCCACCAGGGAAGCCCCAATATATTATTATTAATTAAAGTCCATGCTTTATTCAGATTTCATTAGTTTTTCCCTAATGCCCTTTCTCTGTTCCAGGATCTCATTCAGGTTATCACATTCCATTTAGTCATCATCTCTTCTTAGGCTAATGTTGGCTATGACAGTTCCTCAGACTTTTCATGTTTTTTATGACCTTGACAGTTTTGATACTTTGTAGAGTATCTCTCAATTGGGATTTATCTGATTTTTTTTTTCATAGTTACAGTTTTGATACTTTGTAGAGTATCTCTCAATTGGGATTTATCTGATTTTTTTTTTCATAGTTAGACTGGGATTATGGGTTTGGGAAAGGAAGAATACAGGGATAAAGTACCATTCTCATCACATCCTGTCAAGGGTACATGCTACCCACACAACTTATTACTGTTGATGTCGACCTTGATCACCAGACTGAGGGATCAAATTCATTTCTATTTTAAAAGAACCAAAATTAGGACTACCTCTGAGTTAAACAATATTTTAAAACCTTTGTGCGCAGTACTTAAGGAATGGGGAGTTATGCTTCCCCCTCCCCTTGAGGGTGGAGTATCTGCATAAAGTATTTGTAATTCTTCTAAATGGGGTAGTTGTCTATTCTCTCTCATTTATTTATTCATTCAGTCATTCATTTATATGAGCATGGATCATGGATATGTATTTTATAATCAGAGTTATAATCCAATATGACTTAATTTATTTTGTTGCTCAAATTGTTTTAGTTTAGGCCGTTGGGAGCTATTTTAGTTGACTCTTATGTCCCTTTGACTTAACCCCATCACTGTGTATGTGTTTGTGTGTGTGTGTTTGAGCATTTCCTTATGTTCTGGCACTGTAAGATACTCTAGGCTCATCTTGTATATTTCCAGCTTTGGTCCTATAATCAGCTATTTCTCCAGGGATCCCTGGTTACTTCTATTGGATAATGGTGTTAAAGACCTTGATTACAGTGTTAGGTGTGTTCACTGCTACTGGGGTGTCATTGCTTCTAGACCCTCTCAATTGACAGAACAAGGAAATATGTACGTATACAAGAAAATCATGTATATATACATTTCTATTACTATTCATTTACCTAACCATCTGTATAGATGCAGATAGTATATTAAGTAATATAAGTTTTAATTGATAAAATATAACTTATTAGGTCAAACTATACAAAATTGCTATTTTGTGTATCAAAAAATGATGTTTTACATGGCTCAATCTGTTAGATACAGAAAAGAACATAAAACAAAAATGTACAGTTTAACAAATATCCGTGTAACCCAGACTCAGTTAAAAAAAGAAGAAAAGGGAGCATTGCCAACACATACTTCCCCACCTTGGACTCTTTCTCCCTAGAAGCAAATCCTCTCCTAATGTTTGAAATGATTATTTTTCTACTTACTTTATACACAAAGGAAGCTTTGACATCTAAGTATGTAGTCCATAAGCATACAGTATTTTCTATTTTTACTTTTATGAAAATGGAGTCATAATACATGTAACAGTATGCATCTGTGAGATTTATCATGTGTTACATGTAGCTTTGGTTTAATCATTTTCATTGTGTGTAATAATTTATGGTATGAATGTACAATAGTTGATTTACACATTTTGCTGTTGATTGATATCTGGTAATATTGTTCTGAATAGAGAATGAAGAAGTAGCATCATTACATTTTGACTGATCTTCAGATTTCTTGTTATCATGAAGCTTCAAATTTATTGCTATTTTAGAAGAACCAAAATGTCTTAAACAATGTCTTAAAAGACATAATCACGAGGAAACCTTCTGATGATAATTTGGCCTCTCAAGTAATTCTGCCTACAGAGAGAAAATTACATGATCCATTACAAGTTTCCCAGTTTCTGTGAGAATTGAACTTCTCATTGTGAATGAAATAAATTGGCATTAGATTTTCATACCTCTGTCCCAGGGGTTTGGTTAATGAGTCCATCTCAAAGAGATGGATCTTCTTTTGGTATGTTGATAAAATCAGGTAATAAATTCCAGTTCATGAGTCCTCTTCAGAGGCAAGCCTTCCATAGACAGGCATACATTGCTCTCCTTCAGCTGTGAATGTGATCAAGCCAGAGCCTGATTTTCCACTTGAACTTGTACAATATCTAACTCCTATACTCCCAACTGTGGGAAAATTGAATAGCACAAATCAGCAAAACTCCTGGCAAAAATTTATTAATGTTTTATTTTAATAATACTCTATCTTTCAAGCAATTTCTACTTTCCATAATTTACTCATTCTCTTTTACCTGTCTGAATGATATACTATTGTCTGTGACAGAGGTTCTTTTAAGAGAACGAAATTCAAAATATGGCATTTTAAGAAAGCAGCTTTAAAGATTTTAAAGAAAAAGAATAGATAACTATATTTCTAAAAGCGCTGCATGTGTCCAAAATACCTTCGGGGGCTGCATTTAATTCAGAGAAAAGTAGGTCAAACCTTCTAAGATCAATTTCTAATCAAATAACTACTCTGTATTCTTATAATATTTATTTTATAGCTCTTTCAGTAATGTCATTCTATCTTTCTCTCCCAAACAAAATTACATGAGTTTTATGTTAATCACTATAATATTTTTCATTTCTTGTATGGATTTGTACGGTTAGAATAAAAGCAAAAACAATCTACCTTTAAAATGAATTGTACAGAAGGCTTAAATTTTAATCCTCCCTAAATGCACGTTGATTACTTTTATACTAATTCAGGGAAATGAAAGAGTGGAAATCTAATTCCCTTTTCTCATATTAGGCACTTCAAATGCATGGATCTTACAGATGTAAACAAAGCTTTATGAGCCCTATCAGATAAGTTCAATATACTCCAAGCATTTAGTCAGTTTCTGAGATAAGTTTATAGTCTTGTTAGAAAGCGACCAAGTTGAAATGAAGGCTGAGAAAGGGAAGACTTGGCTCAGGTGCAGCTGTCATTCTCCATATATCGCCATCTGCTGGGAACATTGGGCACTGCAATTGTGTACAGGACCACATGCATAAAGCTTAGTGTAGATTGAAGGGGGCAAAAAAATAAAGCTGCGAAGATTAAATTAATTTGAAAATACCAATATATTAAATGAATTACACAATTGAATACTTTGTGTTACATTATTAAATGTTATCTTTTAATAATTTTATTCAGTGGTCATTTAAAAACAGAAAAAGATCATTGTACTTTCCATGAAAGCAGATGTCATTCCTGGTTGTGCCTATCTTGCAGTCACCAGAAGAGGGCGCCTAGCATAGTTTCCAGTAAACAATAAGTATTCAGTCTTTGTTGAATGATTGAATGGCAGCCCCTATATCCAAGAAGTCACTTGTTGACATATAGCCTATGGCACAAAATGATTTCTGTAAAGTGCAATTTGAACAGAAAGCTTTACCTAATTGAAAGCACTCTTAATTTCTACTATCGTGCTCTGTAGACTAATTTTGGAGCAAATCCATACAAAATGAATATTACCAGAAATGTATTGGGATTTTATAAATATCTTAACACTATGAAACACTTTGAAATGACTAAATGATTTTCATAAAATAAAAATGATGCAAATATGTGATTGACTGAAGTGTATAAATAGAGAATAAACTGACATATATGAGTTTAGAATTTTTAATATCTAATGTTAGTGCTTTGAATAAGAACAAAGTCAATAAATTCTTCCCCAAGTGCCACAGTCTTTGTAACCCTGGCTCCTAACATAGGGCTTAGCACAGAGTAGACACTCAAGTTTTACTAGTTATTTGAATTTAATTTAGGTACTATATGTAAATGTTCAATGTAAGCAATATGTAGGAAACTATCTATATGCCCTTTCCATCAATAGAATAGACAAGCTTATTGAGAACAGAAAATATGCATTCATTCGTTTTATATATCCAACAGTCTGTTTAGTGCTGGTAAACAGTAGACACTTAATAAATGCTTATAATTCACAGTTAATGAAGGGAGATTACAAAATACTTTAGGAAGTAAATACAGACTGATATTAAGATGGGGCTTGGTAGAAATAATGAGCTCACTTTGGGGTAGAGACTACTGTTATTTTTCTAGAAATTTACCATTTCTCATATCTAACGCTCTTAGAAGATCCAGACCAAATTCAGTGTGATACAATGGAGACTGAAGAAACTTAGTTTAATCAAGGTCACGCAACCAGGAAGATTTAAGACTCAGGTTCAAGTCATTCTGCAGTCCCCCCTCCTCCCCCTCCACCCCTATTGCATCCCTACCCTGTCATTGATATATCCCACTGAAATTCCAGTCACCTCCTACCCAGTGGTTTTGGCAGACACTAAACTCCACAAGTTCTAGTTCTCAGCCAAATGTCTCTTTGTCGTTATAGCGCCTCCCCTCAACAACTAGGTACATGCTAAAAATAGCTAGTAAATAACATTAGGGTAGATGTTGTATAGGTAAGTCCTACAGCAATAAGGCACAATGAACTTTTCTCTTATTCTAGAAATGAATAACTCCATCTCCTTTTATGCAAAATATTTATGGGCTGCTAGAGAAAGAGGTCACACATTCCAAGGGGGTCATTTATTTGCCTTTGCCCCTCAGCATCTTTAGAAACACACCCCAATTCAATGTTACAACATAATGTTTAAAACTGCCCGGGAGTATTCACTGATTTACAGGTCAATGCAAACAACCACCACGGTTATGCAATGAATTGTGTTTCTCCCCCAAATTCGTATATTCAAGCCCTCACCGCTAGTACCTCAGAATGTGACTGTATTTGGAGATAGAGCCTTTAAAGGGGTGACAAGGGTTAAATGAGTCGCAAGGGTTGGGCCCTAATCCAATATGACTTGGGTCCTTATATTATAAGAAGCAGAAGAAACACAAGGAATCTACTCACTAAGGAGACAGGTCATGTGAGGACACAGAGAGAAACCAAACCTGCAGACACCTAGATCTTGGGCTTCAAGCCCTTAGAACAGTGAGAAGATACGTTTCTATGGTTTAAGCCTCCCAGTCTGTGGTATTTTGTGATGGCAGCCCAAGCAACTAATACAACCAGGGAGATTCTAATTTCAGCAGAATCTGTGGCCTTCTGTTACACAGATGATGTGAAGTGTGTGTGTGTGTGTGTGTGTAAGGGTGAGTGATGCCATTGGTTGTTTCATTTCTATTAATCTCTGGAGAGATACTGCTATGATTAGTATCCATTTTCATGACTTACATGTCTTTTATTTATTAACTATCTGAGAATAACTCACATTAATTTTATTACAGCTTACTATAAATGAAACCCTTTAAAAACTCAGGAATGTTTTTACAAAACTATCATCAGCTGTGAGGTATGTGCTAGTCTTGTAAAATGTGCTTGCTAGTGATTTGTCAGTCTGTTTCCTGGCAACGGAATGGCTTCTGGAGCGTCAAAAGATGAGGTGGAAGAAAAATAAGCTCTTGTTAAAATGCAGTGAAAACTGAACCTATATTATGGGAAATTTGCATTAATAATTTCTTAGTTACTTAGAAAATCCAGATCAAATTCTGTCAAACTACATCATGCTATCAAATTTAACCTCTCCCTTTCCAGCACAGTTTCTGAACTTCTATGATCAAAGTTGTTGACCTTTGTTAGTAATGTTCCCTATCTCTTCTTTTATGTCAGTATACTTGTATACCAGGGCTCCAGGCAAAGGTAAGGGCTCTCCTCTCCCAGCCCCAAGTCTCCTCCCCAAGCAGCTTATGCAGAATATAATTCTGTGCACCCTGAAGGCACTCAATAAATATTAGAGGAATTAATATTATGCAAGTGTTTTGAAATTGAGCTTCAGTTAACAAGTCTTATGAATGTAGATAAAGTAACCTGAGAAAATTAAGCAGTTTTGAAATAACATGATAAAGTGTGGCAGGGAACAGCAGGTGAGGAAAAATCAAGTCTTCTAGGAAAAGTAGCCTTGGAGCTTTAATTACCTAAACTGAAGAAAGGAATTGTCCTCTTAACTCCAGTGTATATACAAAGCTTAAAACTATGAAAATTTACACTAGATTGATGGTTTTCTTTTAGTATCCTGATGGAAATTTGTTCATTCCTGTATTGCTGTTGGTGTGAAGTGCTAAATTATAACTGTCATCACTGGTTGGGATGATTAACTTCGTTCATGAGCAGTGTCATAGCATTAACCAAGGGAGGTGGAGGTTGTTTTTATCTTGAACCCCAAGGAAAAAGTGACCTTCTTATTCAAAAGGAGCTAAATAAAAGAGATTTAAAAAATCCAAGCTAGAATAAACAGTGAACTCTCAGAGTGTAGCTGACAAGAGATAGAAACAGGATTGACTACTCAGATTAGATAAAGTTCTGCAGACTCAAAAATTGAGCCGTTTTTCAGGACAAAAAGTAGAGCATGCAGCAAGCATCTTACTGAGCGTTACTGGAGGAAAACCAGCCAATGAGAACTTGGGACCCCTCTTCACCACATCCGCCAGTGGTGGTTATACCCGGAATAAACCACACCAAAAACTGGAGGGCCTTATTGAGAGTGTGTTAAGCTAAAATAGCTCTGGCAAAATGTTGTACAAATTCTAATTTGAGGCGCATCTCCTATTATGACATTATTTTCTTTCTGTGTCTTTTTAAGCTGAGTGCTCTCAGTTGAAGGGTTGCCTGCACTGGCTTCTCTGACGAGTCTTAGAACACTCTTTCTCTCACACACCCCTTAACAGCTGGCTTTTCATAATTTTCCATGGAGAGTTCTATGCTACTGTTGCCTTTATACTCACCACCCTACTAAGAAATAGTTGCAAGTTGAGAACTGTCCTTGGTCAAGTTCAGCTGTCCATTAGCATTTCATCATAGCTGGGCTTTTCTTCTTCATCTTTTTTTTTCCCCCCCTCTGGAATGGACAGGAGTTGTCACACTTCTGAAGCAAACCTCAATGATGTGTTTGGTCCTTTTGAAGGAGTCCTTGCTCAGAGATCTCTCTGATATACATGTCTGAACTCAGCGTCGATTCCCCTTTTGATCTGCTAACACTGGTGAGAGCAAGTCTTTCTCTGAGCTGCCCTTTACAATACCAAAGATCTACGGTGAGCTCATTCTACCTGGCTGGTGTCAAAGCAGCTATTCATCCAACCAATATTTGAGAGCTTACTATCAGCTAAACCCCACACCAAGACGTGCATGAAGATTACACAAGGCTATGCTTCACATACAATGAATTCAGAACTTAAAGTTTAAAATTCAGAATTTAGAGACACATAAACAAGTGGAAGAAGTGGTTCCTTCTGCCCGAGGGAGCCGGGTAATGCTTTATGGAGTGTTTGGCTCTTGTTCTAGGTCTTAAAGGATGAAAGAGAATTTTTTTTAAAAGCCAAATTTAGCATTTAAACTAATGAGGGGCCCCTCCCTAAGAGCCTGAGGTGAGGTGCAGTGTAAACACATCAGGGTCACATGATGGGGCAGGCTATCTCTAGGAAGGGGAACAGGTGATTTCCCCCAAATGGAATGCTGGACAGACAAAAATTTATATTTACTCTAGAACTGAGGAAGACCTAGGAAACATTGATTTTTTTTGTTTCTTTGTTATTTTCTTTAACATGAAATCCAGCCCATGGAAAATCTAACATAAAAAACAAACAAACAACAAACAAAAAAGTCTATCCTTGTTTGAGTAATTCCATTTTCAAATTAGCAACATGCCCCATCAGAAATGTTTCTAAAAATTCTTAAACCAAAAAATAAACAATATTTTAAATACATTTTTTGCAATTTCAGGAAAAAAAGGTAAGCATTGAAATATATTAAGCAAAAGATGTAGTTTTTTCCTTAGCAAAACCAAAAAACTACTCTAACAGAGTATCTTCCAATTTTTTATTAAAATTTTATTATTATAAAATGTAATTAGGTTACACAGGACTTAGCTTTCTATCAAGTTCTATATACTCTAGAGGTATTTTCATTTATATATGTCTCTTTGCCTACATGTAAGTAAGTGAAATTTAGGTAATCACATTAATAGATAAAGAAAAAGAAAGCTCAAAACGCAGTAATTAGGTTTAAAATTACTTTAAGGAAATATGTCTGAATTTTAATCATTTTTTAAAAATAATTATTCTCTGTATTTAACCATTATGTAATGTAAAGAATACTGTTATAATTTATTAAAATAGCATGTAATCTAGTTTCTTATTAGGGACTATTAATATGTATAAGAGAATTGTTTACAACTAGTATCACATTAGCCTTCTCTGATCTACAAAAAACACCATTGCCTTAGAAGGCATTAAATTACTTCTACATACGTGAATATTTTATCTCTAATTAATCAAGGCATTTATTTTTAAATACTTTTAGTCCTTTCCTCAAATATATAACCATTGCAATATAGTAAAGATCATAATTTAGACTGTGTGGGGTTATCCCATTAATTAAAATTCTATCTATGGCACAAAATAATTATAACTTTAAAATCATCTAAGTAAGTTTCTGTGCCCTAAAGGCTAAATATAACTGAATATATGCAAAATAATTATGGGAGAAAATCTAATATTATGATGATGTACCTCACTCTAAGCAACAAATACTTTCTTGGAAAGTTCTGTGTAAATTGGGCTATATTTGAAAGGATATATAAGGAAAACTTACAATTGGTTTCTCTTTAAAATGATTTTTTTTTTGAGTTTGCAATGTCTTGTAAAATGAATGTCTTTTTTATTTTAAAATTTATTTATTTTTGGCTGCATCAGTGTCTTGTGGCGCGCAGGATCTTTTGTTGTGGCACGGGCTTCTCTCTGGTTGTGGAGTGCAGGTTTTCTCTTCTCTAGTTGTGCCGCGAGGGCTACAGAGCACGTGGGCTTTGTAGTTTGCAGCAGGAGGGCTCTAGTTGAGGTGCGTGAGCTCAGTAGTTGTGGCACGCGGGCTTAGTTGCCCCGTGGCATGTGGGATCTTAGTTCCTGACCAGGGGTCAAACCCATGTCCCCTGCATTGGAAGGCGGATTCTTTACCACTGGACCACCAGGGAAGTCCCCAAAATGAATGAGTCTTAATTTCTCCTTTTAAATTTCTGAATTTTCTTAAATAAGACATGTGTGAAGTAATGTCATTTCGAAATCATTGAGCACAGGACTGATGCTGGACCCACCAGCCTCGGAAAGAACACAGGTTACGTCTGCCTGTGAGATGGAGCTGGTGTTTGTAAATACAGGCAGACGTAGAAACAAGTAGAATGTGATAGTTACAGATTCTAAAAAACTTACCAAGCCACAATTTCTCTGGGTTTTTCAAGTCATTTGCCTAGCTACCCCTAACATGTTATAGCTTAGAAAATTACTGTTAGCTTACAGATTTTCTCTGAAAATCAATTTTAAAGATGAGGCATAAGATGCCAGGTAATACCCACATATTTTTTTTTACCATATTTAGCTTTCAACAAAATATGTCCTCAGCCCCTGTGTCATAGAGATAGCATTATCTTAGATGCAATGGAAAAACATGAAAATTATTGTGTTGAAAATTTTTAAACTTTTCATTCAGATTAATGAGTTTGATACAGCTGATCCTCAGATGTAGATGTAAGTTTGTTTTGTTACAACTAATTTGTACTGCATATAACCATGCTTAATATTTTTCCCATTTAAACATAAACTGCTTTTTAGAAATTCTTTTTTTTGTTCTTATTAGTTATCTATTTTATACATATTAGTGTATATAAGTCAATCCCAATCTCCCAGTTCATCCCACCACCCACCCCCCGCTTTCCCCCCTTGGTGTCCATACATTTGTTCTCTACATCTGTATCTCTATTTCTGCCTTGCAAACCTTGCAAATGGTTCATCTGTACCATTTTTCTAGATTCCACATATATGCATTAATATACGATATTTGTTTTTCTCTTTCTGACTTACTTCACTCTGTATGACAGTCCCTAGGTCCATCCACGTCTCTACAAATGACCCAGTTTCGTTCCTTTTTATGGTTCAGTAATATTCCATTGTATATATGTACCACATCTTCTTTATCCATTCGTCTATTGATGGACATTTAGGTTGCTTCCATGACCTAGCTATTGTAAATAGTGCTTCAATGAATATTGGGGTGCACGTGTCTTTTTGAGTTATGGTTTTCTCTGGATATATGCCCAGTAGTGGGATTGCTGGGTCATATGGTAGTTCTATTTGTAGTTTTTTAAGGAACCTCCATACTGTTCTCCATAGTGGCTGTATCAATTTAGATTCCCACCAACAGTGCAAGAGGGTTCCCTTTTCTCCACACCCTCTCCAGAATTTATTGTTTGTAGACTTAGAAATTCTTAGTTTGGACTGAACATGTATGCTTGGTATTTGTGAGATTTTAAAATAATGATATAAATTATAATGGGTTTCTAATTTTTTAAATTCAGTTCAAATACCTAATTGTGAAATAGAAGATTCAGTATTAACACCCTCTTACTTCAAGGAGCCTGTTACCTCTGTGAGCACTTTTTCCAGCTTTATTGAGATATAATTGACATTTAACCTTGTATAAGTTTAAGATGTCCAATGTGTTGATTTGATGCACTTATATATTGCAGTCTGATTACCACTGTGGCTCTAGCTAATGCCTCCATCGCTTCTAGGTGAGCATGGTTTTTTTTTTTGTTTGTTTGTTTGTTTTAACATCTTTATTGGGGTATAATTGCTTTATAATGGTGTGTTAGTTTCTGCTTTATAACAAAGTGAATCAGTTATACATATAGATATGTTCCCATATCTCTTCCCTCTAGGTGAGCATGTTTTTAATGTGTACTGAGGAACACTAGTGCTACAGAATGTAAATAGCTGTTGCAGAAAATGAAGTTCTTATGACCAGTCAAGTTAGGAGACACAGGTTTAGACAAAGATAAAGACATTTCCTTACTCTAGAATCTTTAATATGTTAATTAATATATAATGGGAAGCTCTAAAACAGTGTTAAAGAGAATCTCCCAACTTTGTGAAGAATTCCTTCTTTTTTTTTTTGTTTGGCAAAGGATTTGTTTGTCTTCCCTGTGTTTCTCAGAACAATGGGGACAGTCAGTAAAAATACACTTGTAACGCCAGGAAGGACATGGCAGGAATCCTGAGAACACCATCACTGTCAACAGGCACATGTACAATGATTTCACACAGTGCTTGACTTTGATGCAAGGACTCTTCAACTATTAACAGTTTGGAAGCCTTAATCCTGATCTATTTTTGGAATTTTTTACAATATTTGTACCTTTAGATATAATAGTGCCTGGTACATGGTATGTGATAAAGAGATATTTGCTTAGCAAATAACTATAGTCTGAGTCTCTACTCAATCACTTTCTATCCATGTGACACTTTGTCTAATCTCTTTAAACCTTAGATTATTCATATGTAAATGGAAATAATAATAGTACTTTACTGGTCTACTGGGGCTACCATAACAAAATAACATAGACTGGGTGGCTTAAATAACAAAATTTTTTCCCACAATTTTTGAGGCTAGAAATCCAAGGTCAAGGTGTCAGCAGGGTCGATTTAATTCTGAGGGCTCTCTTCTTGGCTTGTAGATGGCCATCTTCTCCCTTTGTCTTCACATGTTTGCCTGTCTGTGTGTTGATCATGCATAGAAACACCACTCTTGCTGGATTAGAGCCCACCAAGTGACTTCATTTTACCTTGATTACCTCTTTAAAGGCCTATCTCCAAATACAGTCACATTCTGATGTATTGCGGATTTGGACATCAACGTATGATTTAGAGAAACACACAATTCAGCACATAACAAGTACATACCTCATTGGGTTGCCATATACATTAAATAACATTTATATAAAATCCAGCACAAGGTCTGGGATGTAGCAAGAACATATTAAAAGTTAGTTATTTATATTGATTTCTATTGGCCCAGACTGTTTCCACTTGAAAATATAATGGTCTAAGATTTTCAAACGAAACTCAAGTATTCTTGAAAAGAAAATAACAAAACTGTAGGAAAGAATATTATAATGTAATTTTGACTGTAAATAAATAGATTTTGAGGGAAAAAAATGCCATAAGATTACCAGATGTGGCAATCATGAACTCATGCTGAAACTAACATGACATTGTAAATCAACTATATTTCAATTAAAAATAGAGTAAAAAAAAAATATATCTGCTAACCAGACTAATTATTAAAATATGTTGATAGAACTATCATACCCATACTCAGATGAATAACAATAGAATCTATGCTTTTAATTTGAATATAAACAATTACATATTGTATTAATTAAGCTTGTTAAGTGGACTCAATGTCCCCTGCCACATTTGCGTTGTGGTATCAGGACTACTACTCAGAGTCTCTTAACAAGTCTGTACTTTGTAGTCGTTCATGTCAGAAGTCTGTTCTCCCCTACCTAAATGCCTTCTGTTTTCTGACCACAATGCCTTGTTCCTGTTGGGTATTCTCTTATGCTACAGTATTCCCAAGCAGTCATGTCAGTCTTCTATCCTTTTTGCTATCCACAGCTGAATAATTCTCACTTTCAGGATGGCATGATCAAGTAAGACCAATGATGGGCTGGGAAAAGTTTAAAAAGCCAACTCTTGGGGAGGGGTCCTGATTTGTAGAGCTGCTGATTTCGGTGGTGTAATCTGGCTCATTTCCAGCTACCAACGTGATGTCAACTGGCTTACTAAACTCGTGGTAATTTAACAATCTCCTCTGGCCAGGCTGCGCAAGCCAGCTCTGCTATTTCACCAAGAGAGGGCAAAATTAGACTTTCCCCCATTTTTCCAGCAGAAACGATTTAGGAGCTGAAGAATTCCAAACAAGCTTAGAACTAGAAGCATCTTTGATAGTTGCCACGCCATCTCTTCTATTTTACAGGTGAAGAAATTTCCATCCAGAGAGGTTAATCGTTACAGTTCCTTGCCCTGAATCTTTATGACTGTTGTCTTTATGCCAACGTGGCTTAGCAGACCAGAGTGTGCTCAAATGTTCTTTTTTCACAGTACTGGATTAAAGATCAGCCTTTGACCTGCAGCTACTGTCATTATTTGTCGAGCTTTTGCTGTGTATCACTTAAAATAATGAAATTATGCAATCTTTAAGTTCGCTGAGACTGCAGAGGTTCTCTCTTGTGCAGGGCAGTCCTTTCTACACTCTGTCAGGCATGTGGTCATCCATCTCTTATTTAAAGTACTCTACCTTTTTTGTTATTGGTCAGCTCTAACTGTGAGAAAATTCTTTTAAAATAAAAGACAGATAGTAATAACCCAACTTTAAAAATGAGACAGCAGAGGATCCAGGAAGCCTAGGTCCAGAAGAAAGTGAGTAATATAACTGGAATTAGAACCCTGAATATAAACCTAAGCTAGTAATCTTTCTCCTATACCGTGTAATACCTCTTTGTTCCTGAATGTGATTGAAGAGAGTAAGGTGGGGATTGTGCTTTATAGATTGATTCTACAGCATTGATAACTTTTCAAAAGTACAAGACAGTTTTCTATCCACACACACATATTTGTTTGGTTAACTATAATATGCTGAAAACTTAGGCCACACAGCTTGCAAACAAAGGTAAAAGGGGCTCTTCCGTTAAAAAAAACTTACAATCTAGTTGGAGAAATGACATATATGAAAAGGTATCTGATGGTAAAAAGCTATAAATAATAAATGCTTATGAATAGTACAGATACAAAGTGTTACTAGGGGTCAAAGGAGAAAAACAGTCTTAACCTTGGCGGGTACAAAATGCCCAGAAGATTTGGAATTAGACTTTACAACGTGATCTCAACCTAATTTTCCAGAATTATTGTTTCTTACTTTCCTACACAAATAGCTCAAAGCAAACATATTATCATGTTGAAATGTCTGGCATTTTCCTTCCTCTGGGCATGTACTTATTCTGTATACTCTTCTCCGCTCTCCCTACCCTAGAAATTTTCAAAGCTCAGATCTAATTGTATCTCTCAATATTTACCATCACTATTTCACCAGAGGAAGTCATCCCCAAATATTTGAAATGCTATGGTACTTCTTCATAACCTTTCTAGGATCATTTTCCTTTAAACAACACATTGTATTTGTATATGCAATAGATACTTTTCTTTAAAGTAAAACCTAGGGAGTGTCTACATATTTATTATAACGTGATTACCGTTGTTGAAAACATTTTTAAAAATTCCACTTTGGAATTGCCATCAGAGCTCATTTTAAAACCGAAAGAGATTATTTTTATTTTACTGCCAATTGTCATTTAGTTGTTGTTTATTTCTTAATCAGTCATTATTTACAGTCATCTCATTACTTTAGGACTACAGAAGACCACTGTCTTCCTGGATTTAACTTTATCATTTCAACTATTATGAGAGACACAGAGAAGTAATGAGTCACATAAGATGCACTTTTTCTGAAGTAAAATTTGAATAGTATATGATGTAAGATTGCTATGCAGAAGCAAATTACTTAGGTAATGAGGAAACTTATGTAACTGCCCAGCATCCATGTCTCAATGCAGGTTTTTGTGTTCTCCACCCACCACCCTATATATAAAAACTCCTGTGAAGTGATTCTTTTAAAATGATTTTGAAAATAAAGCCAATTCTCTGTGCCAGTTTAAACAGAGTCGAGATCTTTAGATTAAAAAACAAAGTGAAATGTTGAAATTGATAGTGAATCAAATCGATGATGTAGATAGGGTACCATACACTTTGCATGGAAATGAGAGCTTTGTGAAACTGTTACAGTGACTGCTGCAGCCAGAACAGTAAGCACATAACAAGCAAGAGCTAAACCTGGAAAGAAAATTGAGACTGCGAGTTTTCTTACTTTGACAGAAGTATTATTCAACAGAAAATCCTGGTATTTGTTATTTAAATTACTTTAGATTCATATTTATATATTCATTACAAGTATGAAAGTCATTTCCTGTATTTTATGAAGGAAATTATATATCTAGTTCAGTAGTTCTCAACCCCTTTGAGATTAAGAAAACTTTGGCGAATTGATGAAACAGTACTCATCTCAGAAAAATGTTTTTATATACAAACACAATTTTTCGCACAAGTTCAAGATTTTACAGATCCCTGAGGATCACCCATGGGTCCCAAGATAAGAAAAACAGTTATCACTAAAATTAAAGTTTATATAGACACAGAGTAAATACCTCGAGAATATCAAGGGGTTTGTTCTAGTTTATATTTCCCATCATGCTTAGCACATTGCTTTGTAGTAGTCTGTGTCCAGGAATATTGCAAAAACTGTAACATCTTTTGAGTCTAATCAAGAGTTATCTATAGGTAATTTCCAGTAAATTTCATTCCTTATATTTAGCTAATATACCAAGTATGATCCTATTAAAATTTATCATTGCTCATATAGTTACAGGTATACAAATAATGGGTTACCCATCGTTTTTTTCTCTTTCAAATGATGAGAACCTCCAATATGAATTTACAAGTATAAGATTACGTGAGACAGAGCCCAAACGACATGGTGAGCAGCATGCTATCCTATATTAAGTGGTCGTCACCATTTTTTATCTACTTGACATGCAGTAACAACACATCAAAGTTATTAAGATTAATGGCCTAATGATTAATGCTGGAGTGCACATATGTAATCAGTCTGAATTAAGATTTCTGTGAAGCATATGGAAAATATCTGAAACACAAATTCACTAGTGTGGTATTTGTACCATTGAGTATCTTGCACCTAGTTAAAGTACAAATGAGATCATGTATGTGAAGGTGGTTTACACTGTGATATGATATGTAAAATAGGGATTTGTAGCATCATTGCTTTCTCACTAATTTAGGGATTTGTACAGAAATGTATAAACAGCAAAATAAAATTCAAAAAAGTTTTAGTAAATTCTTTAAATAAGAAATGGGGAAGATTCATTCATTCATCCATTCATTCATTCAACAAAATTACTCTAATACACATAAAGGAGGGTTCTCTGGTTTCAAGCCCATGATTATAGACGGTGATCTATAGGTTCTTATTGGTAAATTGCTTTCCCATCGCAGTTTTGGGGTCAAGATGTCATCAGAGAACAAGCATGTAACACTTGCTCAGCTGGTAAATGTTTTTATAAATTCCTTTCATGGCTTATTCATAGAAATTCTTTAGATAGAAAACAAGTGAGTTTTAAAATCTACAGTAATTTGTTTTCACTTGCTACTTGAAGTATTCGCAGTTATGCCCCTTGATTGTCTGAAATAGCTAAAGCCAGGTCAAAAAGTTCTAATTTGGATTGAAATAAATTAGTGGAAACCACTTTGAAAACATGGAGACCATGAAACAGACTTACAGTTCTTTCAAAATAGCCTGGAAAAGAATAATTGGAATTTACTAGAGAAGATTTTATCACTAGCAAACCCACAGTACCAATGCATTAGCACTGTAAATGTTTCACCAGGTTGAGAATGGAGTAAGTTTCCTTCCTTCTGAAAAAATAAATAAATAAATAAAGTAACTACGAAATAGCCTTTCCTATAACTGCTTGTCCTAAGTCCCATAATCAGTAATTAGATCCTGGCAGCATTCTTTATCATTTTCAATCTATATAGGATAGACAATTTAACTTGGCATAAGGATGAATATGAATTTTTTAAGCAAAGAAATTAGAAGTGGTTAAAACTATGTTTATATTGGTATGTAAGTCCACTCTAAATGACCTATGCTTAGATAAGTCTCTCAACCCTTTCTTTCATTTGAAACAGGAAATCATTTGAGGTTTATCCCTGTAGGTTTGAGGTTAACTTTCGCCTTGAAGAACTCATCTAAACACATATGTTTTTGAAGACAGTTATTTAGTTACTGCTGCTGGTGGAATACAAAAGAAAAAGAACTCTGAGTTACAGACTTTCTATATAAGAACAAGAAAGGATTCACCTCCAAGAATATTACACACATATTCTTGATTAATATTCTACACTATTCTTATTTCCGCAATTGGAAGGAAATCAACAGGAGGCAGATTTTCCAGTGTTGTAAATAGCTGTGTCCTCTGACAAACCCACGGACTAGCTGGCCACTGTACAGTAACTGGTAGTAATTCCAGCTTCTCATCCTGAAGCAGTGTCATGATTAGGGCCTGAGGTCAGTGCAACCGGTACATAAACCTTTCATCTGAGATCCGGTTCAGTAGCTTCAAGTGCCTATTGAGTCTTCATTCCCTTGAATACCCCACTAACAGCTCGAGGTCATTATTTGAACCCAAAATTAAACCCAGCTGCTCACCCACCCTTTATCCCACTCTCCTCTTTATCAATTACTCTGTTTCATCATCAACTTCAACTTCTTTCCAATATTTGGCTTGAAATATTAATTTTCTCTTTCATCTCCCTCATTAACCATCTTTAACTAGCAGTAAAACCCTGTCAACTCTTCTTTTGAAATATTTTAAAAATTTGATTCCCCTCCTATTGTTTATTACAATGACATTCATAACCTCACTGATAATCCCAACAGCTAACTAACTAGTCGCCCTGACTCTGGTGTCTCCCTTTTACAATCCAACAAAAAAAATGACTTCATCTTTCTTATTATTCAAATGGTGGAATTGCAGCCCATCCTAGCCATTAATTTTGCCCCACACAGATCATGAGCACATCTAAGTTTTAAACACAAATTTGTTTTCTTCAAGCACAGACTTAGGAGACAGTAAGTGTAAGTGGAAATGTTCTCTCCTTCCAGAATGATTGTATCACCTTGTTTTAAAAACTTAGGAGTAATCCTAAACTCTTTTTTCTCCATCCCCTCACCTTAAATCAATCCCCAATCCTCTTCCTAAATATCCTCCAAATTAACCTCTCCTTCCTAAACCCTCTCAGCTACGTTAGATCAAACTGCCCTCTTTCCTTCTTGAACAGTTAAAGTAGATTTCAGTCTCCCCTCCCAACTTTTGCCTCATTTGCAGCCTCTCCTAATCCATCCTTCACATTACTATCAGAATTATTGTTCTAAAATATAAATCTGATTATGTTTTCTTACAGAAGTTCCTTCAATAACTCACCATCACCTATATCAATTTCTCAAAGCATAGCCAAAGGTCACCTGCATCTGAAGAATTAGGGGTTTTTGTTTAAAACATGGATTGTCAGATCCTGCTTCAGATTACTGGACGAGAATTTTTGAAAGACTCTGAAATAATAATATTACATCCCATTTGCCTTCAGGTTAACATCTCACTCACATGCTACAATGATATTGTTCCTGTCTACCTTCTAATTTTATAACCTCCTGCACCTTCAACCTATACTTGTATCATAGCCCTTAAGAATTGCTTGTGTCCCCTTAAAAGTTTGTGATCTTTCATACATCTGAATTTTCAAGCATAACGTTTCTTCTGTCTGGGCTACCCTTTGCCACCATATCTGTATAATAAATATCAGTCATCCCTCAAGACTCAGTGGAAGCAACATCTTTACCTGGGAAGATTTTACTGTCCTCAATTCCCTGTTTCAGTTTGTTAAGTCACTTCTTGCTTATCTGATAGTCCCTACAACACCACTTGGCCATTATTTGCTTACATACTTGTTTCGTTTAGAGGACCGTGAGCTTCTTAAGAACTACTAATATATCGTACCTAAGTTTATATTTTTAATACCTAACACAGTGCTCAAGAAACATTTGTTAAAGGAATTAATTGAGTAAATAAATAAGTGAAGGACTTCCCTCGTGGCGCAGTGGTTGAGAGTCCGCCTGCCGATGCAGGGGACACAGGTTCGTGCCCCGGTCCGGGAAGATCCTGCATGCCGCGGAGCGGCTGGGCCCGTGAGCCATGGCCGCTGAGCCTGCACGTCCGGAGCCTGTGCTCCGCAACGGGAGAGGCCACAGCAGTGAGAGGCCCGCGTACAGCAAAAAATAAAAAAATTAAAAAATAAAAAATAAATAAAATAAAAAATAAGTAAGTGCAGGAGGAAGGGAAGATGATAGTATGTTGGGGACCTTACCTATTTCAGGTAAGACCTGAAATAGTGTCTTACCAAAATATCCACTGCAAATTTTATTGTATGGTATTTAAATTGAACAGTAAATATCCATGTAATTCAGGACTATCAAACTCACAATTCTTTTTTATTCTCTCCCCAATTTCTTTTTTCCCATCTGCCAGTCTGGTGTAATTACAATTTCTACCTTGGGGTAGTGAAAATTAATTGGCTTGCAAATAATGATAAATTAGTCAATGTTCATAAAATGCTCTCTGGATGAAAAGCACTCCATCACCTCTAAGCATTTTTTATTTATTATAAAATAAACTGATGCATTATCAATACTTAGGCCACACTTGTGATTTATGCCCTAAATACAATGAAGCTTTTTCTCTATCTAGTCCTAAATTCCAGTCTACCTTTCATTCTGGTGTGTAGAGCCTTACATCCCTGTCACTGTGGGAAGACATATGATAAAATTAGATACCATTTTGCAAAGTCTGAAACAATATTGTGGATAGGAGAATGTATAACACTCAGTATATTCTGGCTCTAATTCTGACTGTGACGCTCAGGTTTAAATTTCACCCACAACCTTGGAAGGCCTAGGGCTGGTTGGGTTGTTTACGGCTAGTTTGGGAAGTATGTTACCTCACACTCAGGATATCCCAGGAGACATAGAAACCCGCAGGTCCTGGCAAACAAAAAACCATGCAAAAGTGGCAATTAGGGTTTATAGAAGATCCTTTCTCTGAAGAGGACCAGAAGCACGTTTCAAACGAGCCCACATTCAAGGGATTCATGACTATATATATATATATATGGAAAAGCCACTGCTACTTTTAGGAGTAAAAGGTTAAATATCTGGAAAGCATGCTACAGCATCCATTGCAACCTGGCTCTGGAACTTCTTGTCTTTGTGTTCAATGTTCAAGCCTGCTCCTTCCACTTGGTTTCCTTGTTCTGATCTTATATACTTTCTTGACACTGGTTTGGTTCCTTCCTCTGGTTCTTCCTTCTCTTTGCTATTCTAGATCACAAGATATACTTGCCCAAGGGTGAGCTAGAATAATATGACTAGGATTAAGACAAAAAAAGAATTGAGGCAGAGTTGTCAATCCTACCACAAAGTAATTCCTCCACATTCTACTTCTAAGAATGATTATGCATAATTAAGTCGAGGGCATGTGATTTTCCTGTCTCTGTATACCTGCCCTTCTGTTTTTCTTCACTCTCTCTCCACAACAACAGCATCTCAACTTCTAGATCTTTGCTGGAGTTCTTACTTTCCTGATGATATCCTTCTCCTATATGTATATCTAAATGCAATGTCAAGCTTGAGTTATATCTCTGCCTCAATTATTTCTCCAGCATTCCTACCTTCTTCAGACTCTTTTAGCATATATCATCTGCATCACTTATTGAGTATTTAGTAATAACCTTTGCCTTTGCCATTTTAATACTAATTGCTGTTCATGTTACTAGCCATGAATTTCTTGTACTTTTTCAATATCAATGCCTAGCATAATATCTTGCCATTGCAGGTTTTTTTTCATTGGTTGGTTGGGTTTTTTTTTTTTAAGTTTCTTAATGTTATCGATGCTGTTCTCTTACTCCTGTCAGGAACCATCAAATATATTGGTTTCTGTAAAAGAAATGGATAATCACTTGCTTTATATTTATACTTCTGGGCTTCCCTGGTGGCACAGTGGTTGAGAGTCCGCCTGCCAATGCAGAGGACACGGGTTGGTGCCCCGGTCCGGGAAGATCCCACATGCCGCGGAGTGGCTGGGCCCGTGAGCCATGGCCGCTGAGCCTGCACGTCCGGAGCCTGTGCTCCGCAACGGGAGAGGCCACAACAGTGAGAGGCCGGCGTACAGAAAAAAAAAAAAAAAAAAATTATATTTCTCCAGCTCTACTGAAAAATAATTGACGTATAACATATGTAAGTTTAAGGTGTACAGTGTGATGATTTGATGCACATATATGTTATGAAACACCACAATAACATTGGTCAACACCTCTATCACCTCACATAATTACCATTTTTTTGGTGTGTGTTTATAGCATTTAAGATCTACAGTCTTAGCAACTTTCAAGTATATTATACAGTATTATTAACTAAAGCCAGCATGCCTTATTCATCTTAGAACTAATTCATCCTATAGCTGGAGGGTCTACACCTTGACCAACATCTCTCCAATTCCTCCACCAGCTCAGTCCCTGGCAACCACCATTCTACTTTCTATTTCTATGGTTTCTGCTTTCTTAGATTCCACATATAAAAGAGGACATACGCTATTTTTCTTCCTCTGTTTGACTTGTTTTGCTTAGCATAATGCCCTCAAGGTCTAATCATGTTGTCACAAGTGGCAAGATTTCCTTCTCTCTTATGGCTGAATAATATTCCATTGTGTGTACACACATAGTACATAGATGCACACACATAGTACATCTTCTTTATTCATTCATCCGTGACAGACACTTAGGTTGTTTCCATGTCTTAGCTATTTTGAATAATGCTGCAATGAACGTGGTGGTGTAGATATCTCTTTAAATAGTGATTTCATTTCCTCAGTATATATACCCACAGGTGGGACTGCTGGATCATATAGTAGTTCTATTTTTAGTTTTTGGAGGAAACTCCATACTCTTTTTTCATAGTGAACGTAGCAGTTTACATTCCCACCAACAGTGCACAAGGGTTCCCGTTTCTCCACACCCTCACCAACACTTGTTATGTTTGCTCTTTTTGGTGATAACATTGTAACAGGTGTGCGGTGATAGCTCATTTGGGGTTTGATTTGCATTTCCTTGACAATTAGTGATGTCAAACATCTTTTCATGTACCTGTTGGCCATTTGTATGTCTTCCTTGGAAAAATGTCTGTTCAAAACCTCTGCCCATTTTTCATCAGATTGTTTTTCTGCTATGGAGTTGTACAAATTCCTTATATATTTTGAAGATTAACCCCTTATCAAATAGATGATTTACAAATATTTTCTCCAATTCTATAGGTTATCTTTTCATTTTGTTGACTATTTCTTTTGCTGTGCATTCACTTTGTAGTTTGTTGCAGCCTCGCTTGATTTTGCTTTGTTGCTTATCAAAGAAATCATTGCCAAGACCAATGTCAAGGTATTTTTCCCTGTGTTTTGTTATAGGAGTTTTATGGTTTTAGGTTTTACATTTAAGTCTTTCATCCATTTACAGTTAAGTTTTTGTGAATGATGAAAGATAGGAGTCCAATTTCATTCTTTTGCATGTGAATATTCAGTTTTACTAACACCAATTATCAACTTTCCCCATCGAATATTCTTGGCCCCCATGTCAACTATTAGTTGACCATATAGTTGACCATATATTCATGTTTTATTTCTAGGCTATTGGTTCTGTTCCATTGGTCTATGTGTCTGTTTTTATATCAATACCATACTATAGCTTTGTAATAAAGATTGAAATCGGGAAGTGTGTGCCTCCTGCTTTGTTTCTCCTTCTCAGGATTGCTTTGGCTATTTGGAATCTTTTGTGGTTTCATACAAATTTTGGTAATTTTTTTTTTCTATTTCTGTGAAAAATTTTGTTGAAATTTTGATAGGGTTTACATTGAATCTCTAGATGCCTTTGGGCAGTTTGGGCACTTTAACAATATTAATTCCTCCAATCGATGAACACAGGATATTTTTCATTTATTTGTGCCTTCTTCAGTTTCTTTCATCAGTGTCTTAAAGTTTTGAATGTACAGGTCTTTCACCTCCTTGGTTAAATTTGTTCCTAAGTATTTTATTATTTTTAATGCTATTATAAAGGGGATGGTTTTCTTTATTTCTTTTTCAGATAGAAAATTTATTATTAGTGTATAGAAATGCAACTGATTTTTGTATGTTGATTTCATAACCTGCAACTTTACTGAACTTGTTTATTAGTTGTGACAGGGTCTTTTTGTGGAATCTTTAGAATTTTTCTCTATATAAGATCATATTGTCTGCAGACAGACAATTTTACTTTTTCCTTTCTGATGTGGTTGCCACTTATTCCTCTTTCTTGCCAAATACCTTTGTCTAAGACTTCCAGGACTATGTTGAATAGGAGTTAGATAGTCAGGACCCTTCTCTTGTTTATAAACTTAGAGGAAAAAAATATATTTTTAATTGTTATATCCACCTGGTGAATTGATCCTTTATCATTATGTAGTGACCTTCATTGTCTCTTTTTACAGTTTTTGACTTCAAGTCTACTTTGTCTGATATGATATAATATAGCTACTCCTGCTCTCTTTCGGTTTACATTTGTGTGGAATACGTTTTTCCTCTCCTGCACTTTGAGCCAGTGAGAGTCCTTAAAGCTGAAGTGAATCTCTTGTAAGCAGAATATAATTGGGTCTTGTTTTTTAACATGTTCAGCCACTCTATGCCTTTTGACTGAAGAATTTAATCCATCTACATTTAAAGTAATTATTGATAGGTAAGGACTTATTAATGTCATCTTATTAATTCTTTCCTGGCTGTCTTATAGTTCCCTTGTTTCTTTCTTCTTTTCTTGCTGTCTTTCTTTGTGAACTGATGATTTTCCACGGTAGTACACTTGGCTATTGCAGGTTTTAGTGGAAGCTGTTCATCTCTCATTTCATTTAGTTTGCTTGTTCCTTATTTGAGTTTTTGTTCAAGTATCACCTTTCACAAAGAGACACTCCCTGACCACCCATCCAAAGTAACTCCAAACACAGCCAGCTATTCCACCATAATTCTCAATTCCTTTATCATGAGACCTCTTCCACATAGCCCCTTGCCTCCCTACTATAGTACTCCCAATGTCAATTAATGTACATAGTATATAATAAATGCAATAAATATTTATTGAATGGATGAAATCACTCATTAACTAATATTTATCTACTATTCTGTGTGATGCAGTGTTATTTGCTGGGAATATAGTGAGGGGTACAATCATCATCCCTGCCCTCATGTAGCTTATGCTCCAATAATTAAAACAAACATTTATCAAGAGTCACACAAATAAATATATGAAGCCTATACATTATTTCTGATGTTGCAACTGGCACCTAGATGATGCTTCCATGCACCTATGAATCACTCAGGTTTACCAGTAAACAGAATCTAATTCCAATGATTCAAAAGATTTTAAAGAAAGGAAAACTTATAGAGGCAGGGACAGTACTAAGGGAATGGACAGAGAATTTGTGGTGCTCAGAGACCGAGAGAAGAAAGCCACTGCTACCTTTAGAAGAAAAAGGTTAAGGAGAAGAAATAATATAATTGGAACCCAGTGAGTACTGAAGCCATGGAAAGGGACCACACAACAGGTGTGGTAATCAAGAAGAGATGGCAGCCACTGCCAGAAATACAACCAAATGAGGTTCAAGGTCAGGAAAATGTATCCCAATGTCTCTCTCATCCTCTCCTCTGATCTGCTCATATATACCACTGACCAATCCAATTGGAATCCACGTGGCAAGAAAGTATGGGTGTTAAGTCCCTAGCTGTCAACCTTCTGGGGCACAGGGTAAAGCAGGGAAAGGTGGAGATTGGATTTGGGGTGAGTATGTTGAGGGATGGAGGGTAGAAGGGCATCAGGAACAGAGAATGGCCAGGAAGGCTTAGAGGGGCTAGAAACTAGAAACTTCTCTTCCCCAGATACTTCAAGGTGAGATAATTTACTAATTATGATTCTGTGGAAAGGGTAATAAACTAGTCCCAAAATAATAATTATGTGAAGTGATCAATTTCATTAAAATTTTTTATTATATAAGTTCTAGGTATACAGCATTATAGTTCAATATCTATATACATTACAGTAATCACCACCACAAATCTAGTTTCCATCCATCACCATACAGTTGACCCCCTTCCTTCATTTTTCCCACCCCTCAAACCCCCATTGCCTTTGGTAGCCATTAATTGTTTGCTGTACCTACGAGTTTGTTTTTGTTTTACTTCGTTTGTTCATTGGTTTGGTTTGGTTTGGTTTTAGATGCCACTTATGAGTGGAATCACATGGTATTTGTCTTTCTCCATATGACTGTTTCACTTAGCATTATACCCTCAAGGTCCATCCATGTTGTCATAAATTGCAGAATTACATTTTTTATGGCTGAATTGTGTTCCATTGTACATATATATCACATCTTCTTTATCTATTCATCTATCAATGGATTCTTAGGTTGTTCTCATATCAGAGTGATCAATTTTAAAACTAGGTAATAAAAAGTCATTTTTTAAAAATCCTGAATTATCACTTAAATAAGGATTACTATGTTACATATATTTTGCCAAATATCTGCATTCTTGACAGTTTATCGTAACAGGAGTTTTCGTTCTTCCTCTAACCTGCTGTGTCAGTTTTGAAGCTGTTGTCTCTCAGCTCTAAGCCTTCCCATCTATACTCTACTGTGTGATGCTACAGCTGAGACAAAGTACATGTTTCTTTTCTCAGCTGCTAAGTTCTGCCATCGGGATGAGACTAGAAGGCAGGTGGAGGGAGAGGGGACCAGTGGATGCTCCCTGTTCTTATCAGCGTCGCCCCAGCAGCAGCTGGTTGTTCCAGGAGCAGTTGGTTCCAGTTTCCAACCTTCTTCTCACACCCAGAACCAGACTCCTTGGGACCTCTCTGGTGTACCAGCACCAGATGAGCTGTAGACTCTGAGTCCCAGCTTCACTGAGTGCCTTCTCCAAGCTTCTAGATCCTAATGGTCTCAACTTTTTCACGTTGTTTCCAACCCTGAGGATGGTAATTGCTGCCTGTGTTTACTATCTCTGTGCTGTCTTAGTGCCCCCCATTTCACTTTTTCAGCTCTCTCATACCTGTTTAGCCAATTCCCTGTGTTCAGGTATTTGTTAAAATAACTGGTGTGGTTTACGTTTTCCTGACTAGACCTAGACAGATACAGTCTTTCTCACTGTGCCATTATCCCCATCCTTCTTTCCTAACCCAGCCCAATCCATTTTTGAAAGAGTGGAGTAGTTATCCTCATAGCCATAAATATATTGCTTCAGATAGCTTGAGATAGAATCTCAATGATTCCAGAAATAGATCAAATTTATTTGTGCATCTTCTATGTGTCAGACGCTGTGCTTAGCGTGGTAGAATGTATCTCTGTGTCATCATAAACCTGCAATCTGTTAAGGAAGACAAAGTTTACAGATGTAGGGGGAAAACCTACCATAAATACAAGGCATGTATATCCATGATATGTGAAATTTGGAGAAAGAAGGGATTAGGTGAAGATTTAATAGTTAAAAACCACATCATGAAGGAGTTGGCCCTTGACCTCTCTCAAATGATGGGAAGAAGGTAATCAAAATATCGTAAGACCAGTGGATGTTATAAGAAGTATAATTTGGATGGATGCAGTATGTGTGGGTTTTATTTTCATTCATTCATCCACTCCACTCATATATTAAATTTATTCCACGTGTATTTTTATAGACCTTCTTTATGCCAGGCCCTCTGAGATCAATGGGAGATCCTGAGATATGTTGGTGGAGAAGAAGAGACACACCCCTGTCCCTGAGAGGCTCATATGTTAATAGGAGAAATGGAGTTAGTCAAATAATCACACTACAAATGTATAATTGTCGTTGTGCTGTCCTGTAAAAAAAAGACTCATGGGCCTATGGGAAGATATAATAGAGGAAACTAGGCAAAGTGAGGAAGGAATGGCTTTCCAGGTCTAGAAGTTGGCATGTGCAAAGATCTACAGGGAGAAGGAATAAGGTGGGTACAGGTGCCTGGAAGGAGGTCTAGGTGCCTGGATGGAGGAGGGGGCAGGGGAGCATGGGTTCTATGGAATGATATCCATTGCCATCTTACCAGGTGCAAAATTAGAAGCATTGCAAATCAATTGGTACAGGAGACCAATAATAAAACAGTAAGGACACTGCCAGAGTCACCTGCAATTTATGTAAACCATCAGCCCTTGGTCAGAGTTGCAGCCCCAGGAAATAACATTCCAGGCCACAAGCTGAGAGTGGAGGACTTAAGTCCTCACCCCAGTGTGCTTCAGCAGAATCGTGCTCACCGATGATTCCACAGGGGAGAAAGAAACGGGAGGGTTATCTGATGTGGAAACGAAGGACTAGCTCTCTCAAGCAGCGCGTTTTAATTTCACATGCACAGAGGAAAGCCTGCTAGCATCCTCTGCTAACCTAACCTGTTGGTCTCCAAAATGCATGAGTTGATTACAAGCGCAGATGACTTGGTTATAGAAAACAGTTTCGGCATTTGGCATAATTAATGTAAATATTGCCTGCAATAGAAAAGTAATCTAACACCTTCTTTATTTAAAAGACGTTTAATTAATGTCAAGTGTGTAATGAGTGGTAATCTCCCCCTGCTTGCCTTCTTCATCATCCTGCGTGTAGATGCTCCCTGCTGCCTTGTTTCCCTGCAGACTTAAGAATCTAAACACATAGAAGGGAATTCACGCTTTATTTCTAAAGCTTTCTCTTTTCTTTCCTTCAGAGATAGCGCCTTTCTTTCAGTAGGAGGAACTATTCCCAAAGCCTCTTGAAAATTCTTTTCTTGTAGACAAGTTCTGTGTCTTACACTCTTTGCAATGACCTACACAGTCTCACTCCAAGTTGGTAAGCTCAACCGTTGGGAGCAGAAATGTAGGTCATCCTTACTGGCCACTGCCTAACAACTGGGCGCCTTCCTTCTCTCACTCTGCCTTCACATTGACTCCACGGGGATCCTAAACAAGACAAGAAGCTGGTTGAGGTGTGAAAAGCAAATGTCAGGAAAACAGAGGGAATTGTATGAGGCTTACAAAATAGCCAGGAGGGATTTTTCTGGTGAGCCATCTTCCTTTGGAGGGAAATGGCCTGCCCACTTAGCACCTGTGATTTAATATGATTAGCTAAGGGGCTGGTCACTGAAAAATCCATCGCTCAGTCTAGTAAGCATTTGCATCTTAATTTATAATTTCTAAAGCAAGACGTGTTCATTTTCTTGGTGATCTCCTTCGCAGTTGTTTTAGACTTGGAGCAGTAAAGAGGTCTTAGCGGTTTTAGGGGTAGGGTCTTAGCAGTTTTAGGGGTAGGGTCTTAGCGGTTTTAGGGGTAGGGTCTTCAAACAAGATTTCTTCAATCTCTTGGCTGATGGTTGAATAGTACCATAGAAGAAATGTTCCGTTGTTATTTTCTAATTTCTCGGAGTATCTAGGAAAATAGATACTTAAGTATCTATATTTAAGTATCTATATAATATCTATATAGATACTTAAATAGTTAAGGTGGTTACCAGGTAACACGACATCAACAGGATAAAATGATTGAATGTCCAAGAGCTTGTTACTCACCACAGCTCTTTTAAGGATTTAGAGCATCTTATCTGCCTGGGTTTTACAGGTTGCAGATTCTCTATCTTGCTTGAGCCATGTTGTTTCAAACCACAGTTTCCGTGAAACAGAGACCTGGGCAAACACTAAAATCCCTTTAAATCAGAGGCCTTCACTTCCAGAGTCCTTAACCTCGTGAGATTATTTCCAAACGATCCAAACCTGAAATGCCTCGATGTGTCCCTTGTTAAGCAGTGTCAGTGCTTCAAGGGTTACCTGCTGTTTCAAAGATGTAACATTTCTTCATACTTAAACAAGAAGAAAAACACTGGCACCAAAAAGTACCTTTCTTATAGTAAAGTTTCATGTTGGCATAAAAATACTTTGCTTTGCTTAAAAGTCATTTACTTACTCCAAATCAAAATATATTCATAATTTATAGGAGGCTTTTTTACTTAAAAACATGAAGCTAATCCTGATTTAGTCTAAATATAATTTAAGAACATTTACACTTTAAAATGTATGTCTGTGGTTGTGAAATTTGCTTGCTATTTTTATAGAGGACTCGTGTCTGATTTAAAACCAAAACATTGCAAAGGAGTGGATCAAAGCTGGAGAGGTTTTTTTAATCGCTTCTGTGAAAAGCTCCCTGGGCTCTGTAAAAAAAAAAAAAAGAAAAAAAAATTAAGTATTCGTAGTATATTTTCTATAATATGAAATCTTTCATGGATGAAGCAGAAATCCAGACGTACCTGCTCACCTGTCAGACCAAACTGGGGAGAGAAACACCCCAGGTCTCCCACCAGAGATCAGCCTAAGAAATTGGCGAAGTTGGTTCCTCCACATCTTACTCTACCTTTTCACTTTTGATACCTTCGTGCTGATTGAACTCCTTTCTCCCTAGAGACCCCTCAACTGCTTCCGGTCATTCAGAGGCTGCTGCTGGAACAAAGGGGGATTGTTTTCCCCAGACCTCTACCTCCCCTTGCCGGAAACCTCCCTTCCCCATCCCCCCTCCCTCTGCGCGCTGTGCTTTACAACTAGAACAAAGAGTTAGTACTTACACTAGGTAACATGTCTCCTGGGCCAACTCCGCAATATGTTCCATCTCCTATTTACCAGTTAGAATCCAGTATCTCTCAAACAGCACTGAGAAGTGACTCTAATGGAAATCATTCCAGGGCCCTTTGGTCAATGGCTGGGACAGATAGTACTTGGAGCATAAAGACAGCTGCCTTGCCAGCTCTGTGTAATGCTTTTCCTCCCTTTAATTCATCTCCCCATGCCACCACCACCAATAAAGCTCCAGAGAACTTTCTCCATGGATTTATGACAACTGCTTGCCTGACAGAAAGGTCAAGAATCAGTTCATCACCCGGTGGAGAGCGCCAGTACACTCCTGACAGTGTGCTAGGCACCTCGGGAATATAGAAAGAAGTGAAGGCTTCTTCTAGGGGTTGTAAAACAAGAATCCTCATCCCTGATGATAACGAGAGAACAAGATGGGCCAGCAGGCGCTCCTGGGGGTCCTTGTAATAAAGGCTGAAGGAGTTAGAGAACAGAAGTGTCCTGTAGTGCCTACAGTGCTTGAGGGGATGCAGAAGGGCATGGGACGTGTTTAAAGCCTCACAAGGTAAAATTATTTAGATGGGTAGTTAGCAAGCAGCCCTACTGGGGTGCTCGGAGAATAAATGTGTGATTTTTTTAAGTCAGAATAGTAACCAAAAATGTCACAGTAAAGTTAGGTCGGGTCAGTCACCCTGGGATTGCTGCGTTTGGCAGTCTCTTAGAAACAGAGGTGCACAGCAATTGGCTCCAATAATCCTGGGAGAATAGCCTAAATAAGACATGAGTTTTGAGAATTTTTTTAAAGCTATGCCATACCTAGAGAGTTGGTCACAGAAGAGGAAGAGGAACTGGGGGTTCTAGTTCTGGAGAGCTTTGGGCACTGGTACCTCACCCAGAACAGCTCTCCTGGGGCTAATCCTACCCATGACCCAATTCCAAAGACACTTGCACAAACTGGTTGGCTTAAAACAACAGAAATGTATTCTCTCACAGCTTTGGAGACTAGATTTCTGAAATCAAAGGGTCAGCAGGATGGCTCCTTCTGAGACCTCTGAGGGAGACTCTGTTCCATGCCCCTCTCCTAGCTTCTGGAGGTTATTAGCAATCCTTGGTATTCCTTGACTCCAACCTCTGCCTCTGTCATCTCATGGTTGTCTTCTCCCTGTGTTTCTCTGTACCTTCATGGGGCGTTCTCCTCTCTATGGTTCTCTCTCCTCTTCTTTTTTTTTTTTTTTGCGGTACGCGGGCCTCTCACGGCTGTGGCCTCTCTCGTTGTGGAGCACAGGCTCCGGACGCACAGGCTCAGTGGCCATGGCTCACGGGCCCAGCTGCTCCGCGGCACGTGGGATCTTCCCGGACCGGGGCACGAACCCGTGTCCCCTGCATCGGCAGGCGGACTCTCAACCACTGTGCCGCCAGAGAAGCCCTCTCTCCTCTTCTTATAAGGACATTAGTTATATTGAAATAAGGGTCTATCGTACCTACTCCAATATAATCTCATCTTAACTAATTGCATCTATAATGACACTGTTTCCAAATAAGAGAGCCTTCTGAAATAATGAGGGTTAGATCTTCAACATATCTTTTTGGAGGATCCAATTCAACCCATAACAGTATGTAACTTGAACAATGCCAGTAACTCAGGCCTTTTAGGCATGATGGCCCCTCAACTATGTGCGATAATGGAAAATTGCTCTTCCAAAAAGAACCATACAGGCAGCAGCTGGAGCAGAGAAATGTCTTTATTGCTAAACTATAGACATGAACTTTGAAAACAGATTTGTGATATAGGTGGGTTCTTCATACTCCCATAGCCTCTGTCTTTGCCCGGAAGACTCACTTGTTGCAAGGATGCTTATGTGCAATTAGTGATTCTGCAGTCATATCCATCAGATCATCATCTGTATAAGTAAGATCAACTCAACCTCCCATACCTCCTGCATTCGAAGGGGCAAAGGATTGGAAAATCTTTAACATAAGCATTCTGGTCACTTTGGCTTGGAACCCACCTCTCAAGCCTTAGCTACTCTATTGTGGCAGATTCATGGTGTTAGTGGACACATTTTTTATGTCTTTCTGTGTCTATGCCCATTAGTATATACTCTGATGCTGAGCTTGGCCAAGTCACTTGCTTTGGCCAATGGAATAAATGCGATTCAAGTTAAGTTTTGAAAAATTCCTTCCACATTTCTGCTCTTTCTCTCTTCACCTGCCTCTTCTGCCTTTGCCTTGCTAACATGTCAACATGCTCAGGCTAGGTTGCTGGAGGATGAGACACATTAAGCAAAGCCTAGTCATTTGTCTTAGGTGAGACCCTAGACAAGTAAGAGAGCCCAGTCAATGTCAGCAGAGTCACCTAGCCAACCTACAGCTAACCAAAGATACATAGGTAAGCCTTAGAGTGCCCCGCTCAGCAGAATCAACTTACCCATAAATTTGAGAGTAATAATAAATCATTATTGCTTTAATCTACTAAGTTTGGCGGGTGTTTGTTATATAGTATTATCGTGGCAACACATAATTGATACATGCAACAATCAATGCTACTCTAATACCCATGACCTCTACCATAGCTACAGAATATGGTCAGCAACCATGCTTCAAACAAAACTTATGACATTTTAGTGCAAGCGTTCATAATAGGAAGGGTAAATTTGGAGAGAGAATAAACTCTATTTCTGCATTTCTTGCAGAGATCAGGTCTTCTTCCTGTAACTCTAGTCCCTTTGTTCCAGTCCCTGGAACAAATCAGATTCTCAATAAACATTTTTGGATTAATGATTGAATGATTTTTCCATGTAGCATCTCAGAAGAAAATTGAAACTGCAACAGGAAAATCATGATGTCTTATACATCTTAGGTTTCCCAATTTTGTAATTACAGTGGTGACCATGTAGTAAGAACTCAATAAATAGCACTTGCTTATTTGTTAATTGACTGATAAGACTCAGCCACTATCAATTATCCTTGAGGAATGAACCAAGAAACAGAATTAAACTTCATTAAGAAAGATTTCATTTAGCCCATAAGAAGACCTTTGTGACATTCAAGGTTCCTAAACACTAGGGAAGGATATTTTATCGCTTCTCTAGAGAACTGATGCCTCTTATGTGACTTGCAGGGAGAGCACTTTTCCACATAGGATGTATAGTATAATCCACAGTCATGGAATTGGCCAATTATCATTCACCATCCTTTCTTTTTTTATAATTCTACATCCGTGTGTCAACTTCAAGTTCTTAAGACAAAAAGGGCATCCCAAATTATCTGCTATTTTGTTTAATAAAATATTTGAAGAAAAGTATTCCAGATATACGGGAGTAGTATTTTATGAAATAACACTAAAACAAAGATACTAACAGGAGCCGCCCATTCACTAAACATTGAGGAGCCTTCATGATACCCAAGCACTGTGCTTGGGGCTGGACAAACCACGTACAAGCTCTAATTTTGACTCTTGGGTAGAGGAACAGGCAAATAACTATTTATGGCAATGTGATGCTATAAGGGGCATATATATGGTGACGGAAATGAGGGAGTGACTAATTCTGCATGAAAAAGGAAAGGCTTCAGAGTGGTGTCAATATTTGAGCTGAAAGTAGGCAAAAATTCACCAAATACAAAAGGAGGGGAAGAATATCAGGCAAAGAGAACAGACTGCAGTCACAGTGAGTAGCTCAGTCTGATGCTGCATGGACTACATGAAATCAGTGTCAGGAGATGAGGCTACAACATAGACTTGGGTCCTTCCCTGTAAACTCATGTATGTCTAGCTAAGGAGTCATGTCATCACATGCTACTGCAAGATTTTTACTTAGTTAGGACTTAAAATGTTTATTCCAGGGAAGAATGTAAAGAATGACTTAGAGTAAACGTGTACTAGGTGGGAAATAGCTCTACCCATACAATGTGTAATGTGTAAGCAGCCATCATCTGAGGGCTACCCTTCACACAGTTGGTGAGACAGACTGTGATGTGGCCAGCTGTAGTACCTTCAGTGAATGTTCCTGATGAGTGTTGGCTTATGGTTAAGTTGTCGTACTGTTAAATAAGACTGTGGTCTTTTCGTCCTTTCTCAGTATGAAGCTATCTCAATTAAGTGGAGGAAAGGGAGGAAGGTGTGGAAACCTGCCAATATTTGTGCAATGTGGGGAAGTTCTTAGCAACATTACAGAACCAATTATTAAAACTTTATACACCTGGGAAACTGTGACATTTTATAACACTTGAAAACAAAAGCTTTCAGGTGTCTGTTCCATTTGATAGACAGTTATGAGAATTTCCTACTCGATAAAAAAAAAAAAAGGAGAAAGCAATGTACTATTTCATGTTGAAGAGAAAGAAACTGAGACTCAGTTACAAATAAGCACAATGAGTAAGCTAGTCTACAGCAGTCCCTGAGTGCCTACTATAAAATTCATCATTAAACACGTTCAGGCTTCCTGTGGTTGGGTCAGCTCCCTTGGTAACCTATTAGCAATACGCGCATAGCTTGCCTTTCCTGTTTTAGAGAGAGAGGTGATCTTCCTATGTGGACAGGCTGAGGAATGTCAACAAAGGGTACTTTCTGAATAGACATTTTCCGACTCAGATTATACTGTTTTCCAAACAAAACCATTTTCATCTGCCAGAGTCCTAAGAGTTTTAGGTCTTTACAAGTATTTACTTCAAGTATCATTTCTCCAACTACTGCTACGTGTGACAAGTTTATTTTACAAAGCTGTCATTAGCCCCAGAGGACTGTCAAGAAACACTACTGATAGATAGGGAAGGGGAACAGTTAGGAATCAGCAGCTTTTATGTCAGAAAATAAAAATTAATAAATTTGGCACCAAAAGGCAATGAGAAGGAATGTGAAATAGCAGGAAAGGAGTGGGTATAATGAGAGTAAAGACAGTAAGTTTAAGAGCTCAGTGCTGGGTTTTGGCCAATACTAAAGAGGTAAAATTAAAAACTAAACATGAAAAGTACATTGCTGCTAAATTTCATTCTAGCATCCTAAGAGAGAATGATTACACATTTCCCTTTTTCCAAATATTTCCTTTGACCTCCTTGTGTAAAGAAGTCCTTCTGTCTTATCCCAGTGAACAAAGGCTCTGAAGGGTAACTGTGAAAAAGGAAAAAAGCTTTCTGTCTCATGATAAAAGATATGGCAAAAAAAAAGATTAAAAATACTTTCAAAAATTGTCAAGCATCACAGTGATTTAATTGTAAGAGGGAGAAAAGCAGCTGATGGAGATGATTGAGCAGCTGATGGAGACGACTGAACTGAGTCCAGTTTGAGTTTTTTATATCTTATAACTAAAGTCAGTTATCTTCTGATTTTTACTCTTTGCTTTAATTAGGAGGTAGCAGTCGTAATATCTTAGGGTGTTTATTCATAAATTTTGCAAATATTTGTTGAACACATATGGTACCAAATTTGGTGTGATGCACATATGGAAAAGAAGTAGCAATACAAAAGTTCTTCCTTTCAAAAAGTTTCCAGTCTAGGGATATATATGCATGAAATAATGCAAAGCAATGAATGTAAAGAACTAATATAAACATAAATGCCAAAGATTTTCGTCCGTAACATCTAGAATTTAAGCTGAAGTTTTAGAAAGGAGACTATAGTATATGTACAGTCTTCTACAACTTGCCTTTTGTATGTAACTAAGCATCACTTTCCTCATCTAATAAATGAGGGTATGTGTTTAATATCATATATATTCAATTTTGTGCAAAGTACAATGGAGAAAAAGATCATTTAGCACAATGCATTGTAAATACATTGAGAAATTTTACGTTTTTGCAGAGCATTTATACTATCTTTTATAAATCCATATTCTTGGATCTCTTGAAGTGTTCCACGTATTCAATTAAAATCACCAGGTAAAGGTCAATATATTGCAGTTTTTTTTCATCAAAAAATAAAATATATCAGTAGGAAGTTTGTAATCAATATATTAGGTTTTTTTTAATGTAATGTGGCAAAAGATAACATTTTAACCAAGCTTATACACACTAAATGGAGTTTTGTCCTGGCCTTTGAAAATTCACCTTTGAAAAGTTATGTTTTAGTGATAAATCTTTGGCTTTTAAAAAGGTCACATTAAGTAAAAGTAATGTGGGATCTGTTTCTGTATCCTCTGACCTCATTTTTCCCACCAGCTACCACCCCATTTGTCCGCTCCTCTTCCCTACAAAACTCCTCGAAAGATTATAACTTCTCTTTACCTCACTTCTTTCTATTGTCTCTCCAGCCATGTCCAGTCAGGCTTCTCTTGCACGCTTCCAAACAGTGCCTTTGTCAAGGTGACCAGTGACCTCATTGTTCAGCAGATTTTAACAATGGTGTCCACTCCCTCTTCACTGATACACTTTCTTCCCCTGGCCCTATAAACCCTCCTTCAGCTGACCTTATGGGTCACTAATTCTGTCTCTTCCATGGATGCTTGCTTATCTCCCTAGTGTCTTAACTTTGGATTGGCCTAGGGCTCAGTCTTTTATCTTCTATTCTTCTTTAACAACACACAATCTCTTGGTGATTTCATCTAGTCTCTTTGATTTCATACCCTTTATATGCAAAGGACTCTAATTTTTTTTTTAATCTCCTGCCAAGATTTCTATCCTGAGCTCTAGACTTGTATATACAACTGCCTACTCAACATCTGCTAGGATGTGGCATAGCTGTATCCAAATTAATATGTCCGAAACGGAACTACTAGTTTTGGCTCCCTTTCCCAAAGTATTCCGTTTATATTCTTCCCTATCTTACTTGATAGCAAGTCTATCCTTCTAGTTACTCAAGCTAAAATTCTGAGAGTCTTCCTTGGTTCTTCATAGATTTACTATCTGATCAATCATAAAATCCTGACGGCCTTCAAATCCTATGTGGACTAAGTATCTCTTGTCATCATCTCCATGCATGGTTGGAGATACCATCATCAATTAGCTGGATTCCTCCCCAGTGATTTTCAGAGTGGTCTTGCTACTTCCAACATTGACTCCTCTACAGCCTGTTCTCAACAGCAGCCTGAGTGATCCTTTTAAAAACAAAAGTTAGATCTTGTCACTCCTCTGCCCCTCCAGTAGCCCCCATCTCATTGAAAGTAAAAGCCAAGGTCCTCACAACAGCCGACAAGGACCTACAAGGACATCTGACTCTTTATTACCTTCTGATTGAATTTCTACTAATCTCTATTTATTCAAAGAAGACATAAAGCACCCACTATGTTAGGGCCATTATTCTCTGAAACGATCTTTCGGATATCCTAATTGCCAATTCCTTCACCTTCTTCAAGTCTTTGCTCAAGTATCACCTGCTCAAAAAAGTATCCCCAACCAACCTATTTAAAATAACAACCTGCACTCCCAGTCCCCTTACTTCATTCTATCTTTTGGTATCACTTATTTCCATCTAATCAACTATAAAGTTAATTTATTTATTATATTTATTTGTTATTGTCTCTATTTCCCAACTGGAATGCAAGCTCCATACAGAAGGGGATTTTTGTCAGTTCTGTGCACTCATGAGACAACGAACAAAGAACATAGCAGGTACTGAACTCTATAGGTACCTGTTCACTAAACCGAGCTGAAAGGCAAAGAGAATGAGGTCTGCACATCACCTGAAACCGTGAAATATGGGCATATTTGGCATTATGATAGGGTGACACATGCCCAGAGTTACATCATCCAAAAAATTCCAATTTAGTTTTAACTAGTTTGATTTTATTTTTTCTTATAATGACACGTGTAATTATTATTTGTTATCTTTAAATTCTAAATTTACTTCTCTCAATATCCATCTGTATCTGAATCTTGACCCAATAATTTTTCAACTCCTTGTTTGCTCCCAGTTTTTGTTAAATTTTAGTCTGATTTTCTAATTGTTCTCAATAGGAGAGTAGGTCTGATGTAGCTACCGACCATCACTAGGAGTGCAAGTCCCTCCAAGCGTCCACTCTGGACCCTCCCAGGGGAGTAGGTAGACACACTCCAAGCGAAAGGACAAGTCAGAGGTTTACCTTTACCCTCTCCTTTATGAAGTCTGCCTGAGATAAATGGGTATGTTTCTGAGCTCCACAGACCTTCCTGCCCTCATGAGCCCTCATAATAGGGAAAGGACTAGAAATTGCCATTTCTGAGGTCATTTTTGATCCCTGTTGGGAGAGGTGTTTAGGACTTCTTATTAACCCCAGATGTTTCTGGGAATATCTTCGTTTTTCTCTTTCTTACCCCATCAGAGATGACAGTCACTGGCAGCTCCAGGAAGACATCATCTCAACTTAGCAAGTCTAGCAAATGGGAAGGTTTCTTCCCTCTCCCAATATTTGTTTATCAGCCTCAAAATAAGACATGACTAACCAAATCGGACTATGTCTAAAGAGAGGGAGGGAGGAAAAACTACAATCCTCTAAATAATAACCTAGAAAACCAATAGGAAGTGGAATAAATGTGATTTCCCAAATCAAATTTTCTGGGCAAACAAAAGTGCCATCTGCCTACTCCAGCTCTCCATGTGCCCAGCACTGCGGTGTTCAGCCTTAGGGATGCAAAGCTGAATAAAAAACAGTCAGTGCACCCCCTTTGTTACTAGCTTCTGGGGGTGAGTAGACATGTGCAAAGCGATTATATCAATGATGGTGCTATAACAAAGGTATTAAAAACATGCTATTTCCTTAGGGCTAGAAGTGCTCAATTCCACTTGTGGAGATCAAAACGTTTGCTTGGAAAAAGAGGCAAAACTGAGATCTCTTTATGAGTAATTAAGCTTTGCCAAGGTAGGCAAAGGAATAGCATGATTAAAATGAAAGATCATCTCCTGCTAGCGAGGAGATGGGGATTAAATGGAGTAGTAAAGTTTTTAATTTGCAATGAGGAATGTCAGAAGGAAACCAGTGAAAAAATTGCTAAGCCATATTCAGGGCCTGGTTGAGTTTGGAAACTATAAATTTGTTATGCTACCAACCTTCACAGCTGTGTGATTCTTCTTTCCTTAAGAGTGCTTGAGCAGCCTCTGATTGGATATGCAGCAAGGTGAAATTTCCTCTCCAAAGAGGTGCCAGAATCCTATGACAAAAATTAAGGGAAGACTTCTGGACTGAGAGAAGGGAGATTTCTTTACTTGGGGGATAGAAGATGCAGAAGACAAGAGAGATGGTTTTTCAAGTAGAGAATACATGTTGCCTGGAAAACTCATCCCTCAGGCACTGTGGGGAGACCTTGGGGAACAGATGTTTGCGTATAAGTTCAAAGTGGTGCTGAGTCTGAGCCATCAGGGCTTGAAATTCAAGAGCCTAAATGCTGAGGCCCTGTGGACCAAAGCCAAAGATTATATTAGTCTCTACCTTTTAGTCAGACAAATCTCTCATCGCCTTGTTCTTGTGGCTAGAAAATTCTGCACTAGTTATCTGTGCCTGTAAAAGGACAGGGGTTATGCCAGGTTGCCTGACCACCAATACCCTCCCACAAAGATCAATTTATTCTGCATCACAAATCACAGTCAAGATATGCAAATATATTCCTTTAAATATTCAGATTAAATGATCCTCTCTTACTCATTCCAGCCATCCAGAAATCACCAACATCATTGTCTCTGGGTGTTCTCCACTGTGACACCTCTACCTCTCTCAAGGATAGGTACCTCATCTAGGTGGTCAGTTCTGCTTATTATGTGCTTAGAGTCGGAAAACTGGAACATCTTTTGGTTGTTCTTTAGGAATTTGCTGCTGATATTGACAGAGTAGAGATAAAATACAGGTAGTCGAGTTATACAACTATCATCCTTACGTAGCAGTAAACTCCACTGAAATTTTTAGGTTAGAAATGGTTTCTTCTATATTTTTAAATTAATAGACTTGAGAGCAGTTTTAGATTCACAGCAAAATGGAGGAGAAAGTAAAGAGAATTCCCACATACCCCTGTCCCCTCACACACACGACCTCCCCACCATCAACATTTATAAAATCGATGAACCTACACTGACACGTCATCACCCAAGGCCCATAGATTACATTAGAGTTCACTCTTGGTGTTGTACATTCTATGAGTTTGGACAAATGTATAGTGACATATTCCACCATTGTAGTATCATAGAGAATGGCTTCACCCTGAAAATCCTTTGCTTTCTGCCTACTCATTCCTCCCTCCTCCCTAACCCCTGAAAACAGCTGATCTTTTTTCTGTCTTCATAGTTGCCTTTTCCAAAATGTCATATGATTGGAATCATACAGTATGTAGCATTTTCAGGCTGGGTTCTTTCACATAGTAATATGAATTTAAGATTCCTCTATGTCTTTTCATGGCTTGATAATCTTTTTAAGTACTGACTAATATTCTGTTGTCTGAATATGCCACCGTTTATTTATCCATTCACTTACTGAAGGACATCTTGGTTGCTTCCAACTTTGACAATTATGAATAAAGCTGCTATAAATATCCTTGCACATGTTTTTATGTGGACATAAATTTTCAAGTCATTTGGAGAAATATCAAGGAGCATAATATGGTAAGAATATGTTTAATTTTATAAGAAGCTGTCAAACTGCCTTCCAAAGAGGCTGTACCAATTTGCATTTCCACATGCAATGAATGCTGTTGCTCCACATTCTCTCCAGCATTTGATGTTGACAGGGTTTTTGATGTTGGCCATTCCAGTAGATGTGTAGTGGTATCTGACTGTTTAAATTTGCAACTCCCTAATGACATATGATATTGAACATCTTTCCGTAAATTTATCTGCCTCTGTATATCTTCTTTGGTGAGGTGTCATTTCAGGTCTTTTGTCCGTTTTTGAATCAGGTTGTTCATTTTCTTATTGTTGAATTTTAAGAGTTCTGTGTATATTTTGGATAACAGTCCTTTTTCAGATGTGTCTTTTGCAACTATTTTCTCACAGTCTCTAGCTTATCTTCTGACTCTTTTGACAGAGTCTTTCACAAGGCAGAAATTTTTAATTTTAATGAAGTCCAGCTTTTCAATTTTTTTTCAGGGATCATGACTTTGTGGTTCCAATTGTTTAATTATCTCTTGAGAAGCTTATAATCTACAGGATCAGATGTGTATTTTATTATTATCCTCTGATCCTGAGTCTCATTTTTCCCTCTTTGTTCTAGGGAAATCTGTGTGGCTTGTCTTTACCTTTTATTAATTACTTTTCTTCTGGGTCAAATCTATTCATCTGCCTCCTTCATTATTTTTTATTCAGCATCTGGGTTTTTCATCTTTCTGCATTCTTTACTTAACTCAGATTATTCCCTTTTCACTGAAGACTTTCATGGAAACTAATTTCTTTAGTCTTTTCTTTCTTTTTTTTTTTTTTTTTGGAATATAGTTGATTTACAATGTTGTGTTAGTTTCAGGTGTACAGCAAAGTGAATCAGTTATACATATACATGTCAACATTTTTAAGATTTTTTCCATTATAGGTTATTACAAGATATTGAATATAGTTCCCTGTGCTATATAGTAGGTCCTTGCTGTTTATCTATTTTATATATAGTAGTGTGTATATGTTAATCCCAAACTCCTTATTTATCCCCCACTCCTTGCTATCCCCTTTGGTAACCATAAGTTTGTTTCCTATGTCTGTGAGTCTATTTCTGTTTTGTAAATAAGCTCATTGGTATCATTTCTTATATTCTGCATATAAGTGATATCATATGATATTTGTCTTTCTCTGTCTGGCTTCCTTCACTTAATTTGCTAATCTCTAGGTCCATCCATGTTGCTGCAAATGGCACTATCTCATTCCATTCTATGGCTGAGTAATATTCCATTGTATATATGTACCACATCTTCCTTATCCATTCATCTGTTGATGGACATTTAGGTTGCTTCCATGTCTTAGCTATTGTGAATAGTGCTGCAATGAACACTGGGGTGCATGTATCTTTTCAAATTATGGTTTTCTCCAGATATATGCTCAGGAGAGAGATTGCTGGATTATATGGTAGTTCAATATTTAGTTTTTTAGGAACCTCTGTACTATTCTCCAAAATGATTGTACCAATTTACATTCCCACCAACAGTGTAGGAGGGTTCCCTTTTCTCCACACCCTTTCCAGCATTTAATTTTGTATTATATTTGAAAACAGATTTAAAATATTTTGTGAATATCTCTTAAAGTATATATTCAGAAGAGATAAATCTCTTGAAACCCTTCTACTGATATGAAGGATCTTTTGCACACTCACTGTCATTTTTCTTTGCTTCTTCATTCTTTTCTAAGAAGCTCCCATGCTGGTCCAGGGTTGTGGTATAGGCTGGCAAAAAATGAATTACTTATCACCAAGATGAGCATTACTTCAAAACTCAAATATTTCCTAAAGAAAACATCAGATCTGAATTTAAGGGGAAAAAAGTTTGACAGTACATACCCTTACTAATTTGAAAGAGTGGGAAGGAAAATGAACCTCTCATCACTGGCAGAGCTATGATCATGAGTCATCTCTCTGCATAAATATAGATAGTAACATTGGAGAAAGGTCCATGGCAATGCCTGGTCTTTTTGTTTTTGAAGTAGTTCACTCTTAATGCACCTGATGCAATGTTTTTATCCACAGAGGTGCTAGGTAGTGAAATGGAGATGCTTCATTAGCCTCTCAATTCCCTGTGAGCTTCCATCTCTTAGGAAAACACAATTTTTACCTCTGAGACAAAAGGGTCTTCTGTGGGATTCTACCAGGGCATTTGTCTTCTTCTCTCCTGCATGGAGGAGGAAGGAGGAACATTCTGCTTCTCTCAGGAAGATAATTACACAATAGTCTTCAGTTTTGCTTTTCCACATGGTTTCATACATTTAGGAGAAATACTTCAAATTTATGACAGGCACATGAGAGGGCAGACAGCAGAAGCAAGAAGAACTACAATCCTGCAGCCTGTGGAACAAAAACCACATTCACAGAAAGATAGACAAGATGAAAAGGCAGAGGGCTATGTTCCAGATGAAGGAACAAGATAAAACCCCAGAAAAACAACTAAATGAAGTGGAGGTGGGCAACCTTCCAGAAAAAGAATTCAGAATACTGATAGTGAAGATGATTCAGGACCTCAGAAAAAGAATGGAGGCAAAGCTCGAGAAGATGCAAGAAATCTTTAACAAAGACCTACAAGAATTAAAGAACAAACAAACAGAGATGAACAATACAATAACTGAAATGAAAACTACACTAGAAGGAATCAATAGCAGAATAACTGAGGCAGAAGAATGGATAAGTGACCTGGAAGACAGAATGGTGGAATTCACTGCTGCAGAACACAATAAAGAAAAAAGAATGAAAAGAAATGGAGACAGCCTAAAAGACATGTGGGACAGCATTAAATGCAACAACATTCACATTATAGGGGGTCCCAGAAGGAGAAGAGAGAGAGAAAGGACCCAAGAAAATATTTGAAGGGATTATAGTCGAAAACTTCCCTAACATGGGAAGAAAATAACCACCCAAGTCCAGGAAGTACAGCAAGTCCCATACAAGCCCAAGGAGAAACACGCTGAGACACATATTAATCAAATTGGCAAAAATTAAGGACAAAGAAAAATTATTGAAAGCAGCAGGGAAAAATGACAAGTAAAATACAAAGGAACTCCCATAAGGTTAACAGCTGATTTCTCAGCAGAAACTCTACAAACCAGAAGGGAGTGGCATGATACACTTAAAGTGATGAAAGGGAAGAATCTACAACCAACATAACTCTACCCGGCAAGGATCTCATTCAGATTTGATGGAGAAATCAAAAGCTTTACAGACAAGCAAAAGCTAAGAGAATGCAGCACCACCAAACCAGCTCTACAACAAATGCTAAAGGAACTTCTCTAAGTGAGAAACACAAGAGAAGAAAAGGACCTACAAAATCAAACCCAAAACAATTATGAAAATGGTAATAGGAACATACATATCGACAATTACCTTAAACATGAATGGATTAAATGCTCCAACCAAAAGACACAGGCTTCCTGAATTGATACAAAAACAAGACCCATATGTATGCTGTCTACAAGAGACCCACTTCAGACCTAGGGACACATACACACTGAAAGTGAGGGGATGGAAAAAGTTATTCCATGCAAATGGAAATCAAAAGAAAGCTGGAGTAGCAATTCTCATATCAGACAAAATAGACTTTAAAATAAAGACTATTATAAGAGACAAAGAAGGACACTACATAATGATCAAGGGATCAAGAAACGTAAAAAACACAAGCACATGGAGGCTAAACAATATGTTACTAAATAACCAAGAGATCACTGAAGAAATCAAAGAGGAAATCAAAAAATACTTAGAGACAAATGACAAGGAAAACATGATGATCCAAAACCTATGGGATGCAGCAAAAGCAGTTCTAAGAGGGAAGTTTATAGCTATTCAAGCCTACCTCAAGAAACAAAAGTCTCAAATAAACAATTTAACCTTACACCTAAAGAAACTAGAGAAAGAAGAACAAAGAAAATACAGAGTTAGCAGGAGGAAAGAAATTACAAATATCAGAGCAGAAATAAATGAAATAGAAAAAAAGAAAACAGTAGCAAAGATCAATAAAACTAAAATCTGGTTCTTTGAGAAGATAAACAAAATTGATAAACCATTAGCCAGACTCATCATCAAGAAAAAGAGGGAGAGGACTCAAATCAATAAAATTAGAAATGAAAAAGGAGAAGTTATGACAGACACCGCAGAAATACAAAGCATCCTAAGAGACCACTACAAGCAACTCTATGCCAATAAAATGGACAACCTGGAAGAAATGGACAAATTCTTAGAAAGGTATAACCTTCCAAGACTGAACCAGGAAGAAATAGAAAATATGAACAGACTAATCACAAGTAATGAAATTGAAACTGTGATTAAAAATCTTCCAACAAACAGAAGTCCGGGACTAGATGGCTTCAAAGGTGAATTCTATCAAACATTCAGAGATGACCTAACACCCATCCTTCTCAAACTCTTCCAAAAAGTTGCAGAGGAAGGAGCACTCCCAAACTCATTATCTGAGGCCACCATCACACTGACACCAAAACCAGACAAAGATACTACAAAAAAAGAAAATTATAGACCAATATCACTGATGAATATAGATGCAAAAATCCTCAACAAAATACTAGTAAACAGAATCCAACAACACATTAAAAATATCATACAACATGATCAAGTGGGATTTATCCCAGGGATGCAAGAATTCTTCAATATACACAAATCAATCAATGTGATACACCATATTAACAAATTAAAGGATAAAAACCATATGATCATGTCAATAGATGCAAAAAAAGCTTTTGACAAAATTCAACACCCATTTATGATAAAAACTCTCCAGAAAGTGGGCATAGAGGGAACCTACCTCAACAGAATAAAGGCCATGTATGACAAACTCACAGCAAACATTGTTTTCAATGGTGAAAAACTGAAAGCATTTCCTCTAAGATCAGGAACAAGACAAGAATGTCCACTCTCATCACTATTATTCAACATAGTTTTGGAAGTCCTAGCCACAGCAATCAGAGAAGAAAAAGAAATAAAAGGAATACAAATTGGAAAAGAAGAAGTAAAACTGTCACTGTTGGCAGATAACATGATACTATACATAGAGAATTCTAAAGATGCCACCAGAAAACTACTACAGCTAATCAATGAATTTGGTAAAGTTGCAGGATACAAAATTAATGCACTGAAATCTGTTGCATTCCTATACACTAATGATGAAAAATCTGAAAGAGAAATTAAGGAAACACTCTCATTTACCACTGCAACAAAAAGAATAAAATACCTAGGAATAAACCTACCTAGGGAGACAAAAGACCTGTATGCAGAAAACTATAAGACACTAATGAAATATAATACCAACAGGTGGAGAGATATACCATGTTCTTGGATTGGAGCAATCAATATTGAGAAAATGACTATACTACCCAAAGCAATCTACAGATTCAATGTAATCCCTCTCAAATTACCAATGGCATTTTTTACGGAACTAGAACAAAAAATCTTAAAATTTGTATGGAGACACAAAAAACCCCGAAGAGCCAAAGCAGTCTTGAGGGAAAAAAACGGAGCTGGAGGGATCAGACTGCCTGACTTCAGACTATACTACAAAGCTACAGTAATCAAGACAATATGGTACTGGCACAAAAACAGAAACATAAATCAATGGAACAAGATAGAAAGCCCAGAGATAAACCCACACACCTGTGGTCAACTAATCTATGACAAAGGAGGCAAAGATATACAGTGGAGAAAAGACAGTCTCTTCATAAATGGTGCTGGGAAAAGTGGACAGCTACATGCAAAAGAAAGAAATTAGAACACTCCCTAACACCATACACAAAAATAAACTCAAAATAGATTAGAGACCTAAATGTAAGACCAGACACTATAAAAGCCTTAAACGAAAACATAGGAAAAACACTCTTTGACATAAATCACAGCAAGATCTTTTTGATTCACCTCCTAGAGTAATGGAAATAAAAACAAAAACAAATGGGACCTAATGAAAGTTCAAATCTTTTACACAGCAAAGGAAACCATAAACAAGACAAAAAGACAACCCTCAGAATGGGAGAAAATATTTACAAATGAATCAATGGACAAGGATTAATCTCCAAAATATATAAACAGCTCATACACCTCAATATTAAAAAAACAACCTAATCCAAAAATGGGCACAACACCTAAATAGGCATTTCTCCAAAGAAAACATACAGGTGGCCAAGAATCACATGAAAAGCTGCTCAAGATCACTAAGTATTAGAGAAATGTAAATCAAAACTACAATGAGGTATCACCTCACACTAGTTAGAATGGGCATCATCAGAAAATCTACAAACAACAAATGCTGGAGAGGGTGTGGATAAAAGGGAACCCTCTTGCACTGTTGGTGTGAATGTAAATTGATACAGCCACTATGGAGAACAGTATGGAGGTTCCTTAAAAAACTAAAAATAGAATTACTTTATGATCCAGCAATCCCACTGCTGGGCATATACCAAGAGAAAACCATAATTCAAAAAGACAAATGCACCCCAATGTTCACTGCAGCACTATTACAATAGCCAGGTCATGGAAGCAACCTAAATGCCCATCGACAGACAAATGGATAAAGAAGATGTGATACATATATACAATGGAATATTACTCAGCCATAAAAAGGAATGAATCTGGGTCATTTGTTGAGACATGGATGGATCTAGAGTGTCATACAGAGTGAAGTAAGTCAGAAAGAGAAAAACAAATATATTAACGCATATATGCAGAACCTAGAAAAATGGTACAGATGAACCGGTTTGCAGGTCAGAAATCGAGACACAGATGTAGAGAACAAAGGTATGGACACCAAGGGGGGAAAACGGTGGAGTGGTGGGGGTGGTGTGGTGTGATGAATTGGGCGATTGGGATTGACATGTATACACTGATGTGTATAAAATTGATGACTAATAAGAACCTGCTGTATAAAAAAATTTTTTAATATATATATGATAGGCACATGATATCCATCATCTTTTTAATTACTAATCTATGTTATATTATCTATATTTACTATATTTACATTATATTTTACCTATTTATGAATTATTTTCTGTTTTGTAATACAGTCTTATATTGACACCACCATCTTGCCAGCAAGTCTAGATTCAAGTGTTTTAATTTGTATAACATGAAATTACAAGCTTTTTCCATGGCAAAGAGAGTAAGTTATATTTTTGGACTCTAAGGAATATTGTAGGAATATATTGCAGATAATAAGTCCTAAGTAAGAAGCAGATTTATCTAAAATAAAATGCAGGGTACTGAAAAACAGTAGAGCGATAAAAAAAAAACAGAGAGAGAGACAGAGAAGAAATATAATTCCAGATGATTGATTACACATACAAGGACTTTAGCGGGTCAAAGACGTCAAGGAGGAATAAAGTCAAAGCCATGGACCACTTGCTGATTTTGATGAAGGAACTTACCATACTGGCAGCAGTTTCCATGGGAAGCCAAATAAGTGTGTTCCTAAGGTGCAAAGAAGAAAAGACTTTATTTTTTAAGGACTAGGGAGGTGAAAGCAAGATAAATTAGTGCAAAGAACTGTAGCCACAAGACTGAGGAATTAGAAAGTGTCTTAGCCTAAAGCAGGGTTATGCTATAAGGCTGTATTTGTAGTTTCCTGTAATTGATTCTGATTAGAATGGGTTCACTCAAATTCCTTCACATCATGCTTTCAAACCAAGCTGTTGACTGCATCTAAGAGAGAAAGGTTATTATGAGAGAAGAAAATCAATAGAGAAGTTTTCACACTCACGATTTTTTGACTAGAAAACTTTTCTATTTGGTACCTTAGAATGAGATAAGAATGAATCCCAAGTAGAATATCATCGTAATGCACATTAAACATTGTTGACTACCCTTAAAAAAAAAAAAACCTATCAATGTTGCCTTTTAATCATTTCCCCATAGATTTTATTTCACTACTTCTTCATCAAATTTATGTCTTTTCTGAATCCTTTCCAAATATTCCAAGCTCTTAAACCATGTAGCCAAAATTGTACACGTGTCCTTGTCTATCCTTTCCTGCATATAAAGGGAAAAGCATTTCACAAATGTCAATGAAGTTACAATCAAAAGGAAGGTGAAGTCATGAATTTAAATATTAGAAACTAAGTCCTTTAACTAAAGGGAAGAAGTCTTTTACATAAGGAGACAAGAGCAGCCATGTTCAATGATCAATGCCCCTTGCAGTGACAAATCAAAAGTGGAACAATTGAGAATTCCATCATGACAGGGAAAAATACACTCCCCTGTAGGAAAACCAGAAAAGGAAACAGTGAATTTAAAAAGAATGACTCATTTGAAAACAAAACAACAACAAAAGGAAACATAGAAAAGCGAGTAATACTTGCCTTCTTCCACTATTCACAAGTTCAAAAGAACATTTGAGAAATGCCCTGTTTAAGTTAGGTAACTAGTTTAGTTGTTTAAGTTAGATAACTAGTATGTGAGTTGAAACAAGACTGGAAGTCTCAACTCAAATGTTAAGAATAGAAACTCTTTCAAGATTCTTAATAGCTTAATTGTGCATTCAATATTGAATTTTACTGAAAAAGTTAGCTAAGAACCATTTTTTTAATTTTTATATAAACATTTTCCCTATATCGGATGCACCTCTTTGACCGTAAATTTAGGCTTTTATAATTCTGAAATACTGAGTTAACTCATGTAAGGTTCTAAAGTATATAAAGTCATATAATTACTTTGAATATTAAGATTCTGTGCAACATAAAAAACTGTTTCAGTCCCAAAGAGATTCTCTAGAGAAAGGTAATTTTTAAGTGATTTCCTCTTGATATAAAGAGTTCTTTAGGTGTACTGAAATTGTTCCAAAGGAATGTGTCTGCTACAATTAGGCCCTGGTAGAAAAGATGTTACCTTGAAGAGAAAAACAACTTTAAAGATGCACCTTTCAGAAAAATAGTGATTTCATTATAGTTTGTTTCAGTAAACTAATGTAACACTATTTGACTATTTATAATGTTAGGTATTGTTCCCAGGCAGTAAAAGAAGTATATACTAAAGTTTACAAATTCAAAAGTTCCCCAGACAAAAAATTTTGAATTTGAGTTTTTATCAAGTTACTCTAATAATGTTTTTTTTTGAGAGATTTGTACTATAAACCAAAACATTACAAAACACAGATTTAATTCATTTTAATATCTGTTGAGTGTTCCCTGCGTATTCCGTACTGAACTAGGGGCCACTAAGTGGATCGTGACAAAAAATGAACAACTGCTTGTTAACTTTGAGGGCACCTAGAACCTAAAGCAGGCCCAAGAGAAAACTAACCAATTCAGCATACAAGCCATTTAAGACAAATGAATAGATATGCACTACAGAGAAGTAACTATTTCATAAAGGACCTTTATGTTTGAGCTTTATTTATTTTTTTGACCACACAGCGCTTCATGCCGGATCTTAGTTCCCCAAGCAGGGGTTGAACCCAAGTCCCCTGCAGTGGAAGTGCAGAGTCTTAACCACTGGACCGCCAGGTAAGTCCCTATGTTTGAGCTTTAATTTCAAAATGTTATGGCTTATTTTAAGCACGTGTTGATGAAAGATGTTTGCAAGTGAAACTTCTCCATGATCTTGACTTCCTGATCTGAGAAATAAGCCTTTAATAACTCGCTATCAGGGACACTAAATGCAGTTTTATGCAGCAACACTTTGATTGCATTTTATTGAATATAAGGTGTATTTTTTAAACATTTTAACATTTGTTAAATCAGTTTGCATTTTATAATCTGCAGTGTCCTTCCATCATTGTTGGAATACACTGAGACCAATTTAAATTAAAACTTCTTCATGAGCTTTTGGACCACGTTGGTGGTGTGAATTCAGAACACAAATCTGGTTGTGGTTCAAATTCTCAGAGGAGATACACTTTTTTTCCTCCTACTACCTGGTACTAGGATTGAGACATGTACGTTTCCTTGCTTTCTCTTTCCTCATATTGGTTTCATCTATTTTTGCTCTTACACTTAATTGTGAGGCCCTTTGATATCCTACCTTGGGTGTTTCTGCTTTCATAATACTATGCAAAAATAACAACCCATCTGACAATGGAAGATTTCTTACATTCAGTGTAAAACTGAAACTTGTCTTACAAATTTTCAAGAATTCCTAGAAGATATCAATCATGACCAAGTTTTGGGCAGAGAAAAGATCCATTGTATGCCTCACGAAGGTATCACTGAGGGATAAGAAACTGCCTACAAATAAAATGGGTTATAAGCCCATTTGCTTTGCAGAAAATCAAAGTTTAGAACTCTATTATACACTTGCTTTGGTTAAATGTGAAGCTTCCAAATCTTCAACTGAAAAAGTAAAACTTACTGGTAAAAGGAGGTAGATTAAAATTTATTTGTTGAAAAAATAGTATATTAATAAATATGCAATCATATTTAAATATTGGCTAACTTTATCTTAACACATATATTTTTTTCATGCTTCAAATAGATCACTTGAGAGAAAGCATCATGAAAACAAAGATTTTTCTCTCACTGTTTAGTGCTGTTATGCCTAGGTTTAGAATATTGTTTGACACTTAATAAGGACTCAAGAAATATTTGTTGAGTTAGTTAATTAATGGATCAAATCACATCCTGTGGTGCATAGCTATTTGTATACATATTATGGTCCCTCCTGAATTATCAAGTGCTTGAAGCTTGAGTCTATGTTTATTTCATTCTTGGGCCTATTTAATGAGACTCAACTCTGTAAGCGGAACCATCAACCTGGCTGACATTAGTCGCTCCATATCTGCTCTGTTGAGATACACAGTAGTTAAATAAACTCCAGTCCTTATCTGGAAGAATCAATAATCTTGGTAACCAGTAAATCATACTGACCAATTTGCCATGCACCAGCTGACTGTATACACTTACGGCTTGATTAACGCTGAGGATTTTAGAGTACAGTTTGACAGATTCTTACTAAATAGCATCTTATAGCAACTTCAGGAATCCTTTTCACAAGTCCAACAGTTCCTTCATTCATAAAACTGTACACTACTAAAGAAATGCCCAAGTGCACTAATGATCAAAAAGGCAAGTAGAGCTTAATGGGAAGGAAATAATAGAACTTTATAAGTGTAGTTTTGAAAAGATGTGATGTCATAGTAAACTCTGGGGTGCTTGATAACGAGTATAAACTGCGGCAACATAATCATCATGGTTTTAGAGAAACTATAAACTGATAACCATCTCTGACACCAGAAGATAAGCCAAGCCGTGTGAGTTTTGCCTTGATATCCTCTTTAATGAGGTGAATGAAAAAGATAACTTAATGGTGCTTTGCAGCACTAATTATTTGGTAATAATCAAAAGGTTTCATGATCTGAAAAAGTTGTTTCAGTACAGCCCATTAAACAATATGAAGAGCTATTATCCCATCCTACTACCTTCCTGCCACTCAGGTGTTCATTCACCAGCTGCTTCCTAATTAAGAGCATATAAAAGGGGAATAACATGAAGTGTACAATCGGATAAGTTTATCCAGTCCAATTTTGGTGCCAAAAATAAATGCTTTTATTGTAATTTTGACCAAGACAATTACTAATATTCATATTGCCGCTATTCTAAGCCCATGAAACAATCCCCTCTGAGCCTAGTTTATTATCTTAATCATGGAGTTGACGCCCTCTCTAATTGTAGCTAAAATAACAGCATGTATTTTTATTCTTACCAATATGTATAAGGTATTTTAAAATTCAGGCTAAATAATTTGTAGTCAACTGGTCTCCTGATAAAAGATTTTATTCCATATATTTTATACAGTTGCTACTGAGTTGCAATACTTATGTGTTGATGGATCAAAACAGTAGTCTCCTAAATGTCTGTAAACCAGAGAGAGGGAGAGAGGAAAGGAAAAGAAAAGGAAGAGAAAAAAAAGAAAATAATTGAAGTTACTACCAAAGACATTCTTTTTATTGTCTCCCTTTACTACCCATTTACAGTTGAGAAATTGGTTTTGGACTTGTTTCACACTTGCTAGAAAAGAAGTAAATTGTCTTTCCCTTGGCTTCTCTGATCCAAGGAGTTGGTGACTCAGAATTATCGATAAGAGAACAGCATCCCTTCTGCTCATTGTTGGACTGTATTTCTGAAACCAGAGCATTAACAGCTTTGTACAGGTGCAAAGGTAAATTGTCAAGCAGGGAAAGAGATACCAGTACCACCACAGGCCAGTAAAAGAGACAGAATTTTAAGAAGGAAAGGCCTCTAACCCAACTTTTTGCCATGTCTGTTAAGAAAAAATCCTGGTTTAAACACAGTGTTGGCTTCTATTCAAAATAATGCAGTTTGTTAAGGCAGCAATACTTAGATTCTTCTGGAGAGACAGCATTCTGAATTCTGAAAATGAATTTAATAACATAAAAGAGATAACTTCAAAAGGTAGTCATCACGTAAAGATTATGATCCAGTTTGCATAGATTCAAATACTGCCTTTGCCACCATGGCCGATCTCTTTAGCCCTGCTGCATCTCGCTTTCCTCATCTAAAAAGTGAAAGCAGATATATAATTTGCAAAAATGTTCTGCCTCATAGAACTGATGTGAGGATGAAATTATTTAAAACATGCAGAGTGCTCAGAATTCGGCCTGACATTGGGCATGCACTAAATATTTATTATTGTGCAGCTTGGACCAGGTTCTCTTAGTAACCTAATAGCCATGGCCCTTAAACACTTTTCATCTGTTAAAGAAACATTGATATTTCATAGAACCTAGGGGTCTTATAATACAATTTTCTCAAAAGAAAGTGAAGAAAGAAAACAATTACGGCCAAAGATTTGATGCCGGTACCATCGCCTGAAGGAATGTTAGCCACACTTCAGCCACCCATTCACTTTTTACCTTCATGATTTCACTATAACTTCCAAGTACCTGGGTTATATTTTCATAACCCTTTTCTTTATATTGAAGTAAGTAAATTTATTTTTAAAATAAAACCTTATATAATTTTAATCTTTTAATTTGAGCATATATATACACACCTGTTATTTTTTTTGCATCCTTTAATTTGACATACAAACAAATGTCTATGTTAATTGGTTATTAAAAAAAGAGTTTTTCCCATTCCCAACAGAGCAAGAATACTGAGTCATTAATAGCAACAAAATAAATATGTGAAACAATTTCTGTTATCACTTTAGAACTGAAGAATTTTCAGAACTAGAAAGTCAACACCATTACTGAATGCAAACTAATACTAATTCAACTAGGAGTTTGTTGACAGCTTAAAGCTAAGTATGATAAATATCATACTGATGAAATTTTGTCATGTCAGGGATATTTCCAGAGCTTTTTTCAAATCTACAAAACATAAAACTGAGTGATAAGGCTATGAATGTAGATACTCAAGGAAATATCAGATGTAGAACATTTGGGGAAATCATAAAAGAAGGTTAGTTACCCCAGTATGTATTTAATAAAAATGAACCGGTTTATTTGGTGAAAAAATTCAAGTTAAATTTATATCAGGAAAAGCAAGACTAGGTCTGGTTTTAACACTTTCCAAGACTCACTCTTGAGCTTAAACCCATTTAGTGTCCTTGGGCTTATGGAACTAGTAGTCTCAGAACAAGCTTTCCCAAGTACAGGAACTTACGTATTAATGCTTTGTCATCTGCAAAGCTAAGACATTTAAAAAATATTCCTAGAAGGAATTGGCTTTTGTCCTAGCAAATACAAACTGATGATTCTTTCCTACAGATGGTTAGTTTTCAGTCCCAAGTTAATTATCACTCTAAATTCTATAGAAAATTAGTTCTTATTTTAAAAATTGGGAGGAAGGATATGCACTCTAACTCTTTTAAATGGGACCTACAGTGTAAGAGTTGGGTTATAGATTCATCTTAATTATTGATACATGGCACACTCATCATTGGCCCCTACATGGCCTGATTTTATTTAACTGGCTATTTGTAATGACAAAATAAGCACCTGCAAGTACATCATCCCAAACAAAAGTGAGGACCTTGACCTTTAGCCTACACTTTGCCGCATGATTTCGACCCCAAGCCGTCCCTCTACTTCCCCCACTACAGGTAACCCCCATCCTGAATTCCATACTCCCCATTCCCTTGCTTTCCATTTTACATGGTATTAATGCATCTAGATGTATTCCTTAAAAGTGTGGTGTTAAGGGCTTCCCTGGTGGCGCAGTGGTTGAGTCCGCCTGCCGATGCAGGTGACACGGGTTCGTGTCCCGGTCCGGGAGAATACCACATGTCGCAGAGCGGCTGGGCCCGTGAGCCATGGCCGCTGAGCCTGCGCATCCGGAGCCTGTGCTCCGCAACAGGAGAGGCCACGACAGTGAGGGGCCCGCGTACCATGTGCTGTTAAACATTAGCATTTTTATAAATTTTATAGAAAGTGTGTCAGGCTGTATGTTATTATCTGGAACCTGTTTTTTAATTAATATTATATAGTTAAGATTCACCCATAACTTGAATGTTGTAAATTATTCTGGTTTGTGAATATAATGCGATTTTTCACTTTCCTGTAATGGACTTTTGAATTGGTTCCAGGGTTTTGCTATTGTGAACAACACTGCTGTGAAATTTCTCTACATCTCTATTGATGCATGGGTGCAAAAATGTCTCTTGGTTGCAGAAATAACTGGGTCATAGGGTGTGTACATGTAAATACATATGATCCCCCAAACTTGGTTTTGTGCAGCTTTTAAATTTTGACCGTAAAAGAGATCATGGGCTTCTTTTGCGTTTTACTGATTACATATTATTACTGGCCAAATGTTTTTCTTTTCAGGGAAATCTACTTTTATATTTCTTTGTGCTTTTCTTAATAGTTAATGGAGTTCTTTACATATCCTTGATATGAATCCTTTGCTGGTTCTCTTTCTTTTTTTTTTTTTTTAACATCTTTATTGGAGTATAATTGCTTTACAATGCTGTGTTAGTTTCTGCTTTATAACAAAGTGAATCAGTTATACATATACATATGTTCCCATATCTCTTCCCTCTTGCGTCTCCCTCCCTCCCACCCTCCCTATCCCACCCCTCTAGGTGGTCACAAAGCAATGAGCTGATCTCCCTGTGCTATGTGGCTGCTTGCCACTAGCCATCTATTTTACGTTTGGTAGTGTATATATGTCCATGCCATTCTCTCACTTTGTCACAGCTTACCCTTCCCCCTCCCCATATCCTCAAGTCCATTCTCTAGTAGGTCTGTGTCTTTATTCCTGTCTTACCCCTGGGTTCCTTATGACATTTTTTTTTCTTAAATTCCATATATATGTGTTAGCATACGGTATTTGTCTTTCTCTTTCTGACTTACTTCACTCTGTATGACAGACTCTAGGTCAATCCACCTCATGACAAATAGCTCAATTTCGTTTCTTTTTATGGCTGAGTAATATTCCATTGTATATATTTGCCACATCTTCTTTATCTATTCATCCGATGATGGACACTTAGGTTGTTTCCATCTCCTGGCTATTGTAAATAGAGCTGCAATGAACATTTTGGTACATGACTCTTTTTGAATTATGGTTTTCTCAGGGTATATGCCCAGTAGTGGGATTGCTGGGTCATATGGTAGTTCTATTTGTAGTTTTTTAAGGAACCTCCATACTGTTCTCCATCGTGGCTGTACCAATTCACATTCCCACCAGCAGTGCAAGAGTGTTCCCTTTTCTCCACACCCTCTCCAGCATTTATTGTTTCTAGATTTTTTGATGATGGCCATTCTGACTGGTGTGAGATGATATCTCATTGTAGTTCTGATTTGCATTTCTCTAATTGTTAATGATGTTGAGATTATTTCATGTGTTTGTTGGCAGTCTGTAGATCTTCTTTGGAGAAATGTCTATTTAGGTTTTCTGCCCATTTTTGGACTGGGTTTTTTTTTGTTATTGAGCTGCATGAGCTGCTTGTAACTTTTGGAGGTTAATCCTTTGTCAGTTGCTTCATTGGCAAATATTTTCTCCCATTCTGAGGGTTGTCTTTTTGTCTTGTTTATGGTTTCCTTTGCGTTGCAAAAGCTTTGAAGTTTAATTAGGTCCCATTTGTTTATCTTTGTTTTTATTTCCATTTCTCTAGGAGGTAGGTCAAAAAGGATCTTGCTGTGATTTATGTCATAGAGTGTTCTGCCTATGTTTTCCTCTAAGAGTTTGATAGTTTCTGGCCTTACATTTAGGTCCTTAATCCATTTTGAGTTTATATTTGTGTATGGTGTTAGGGAGTGATCTAATCTCATATTTTTACATGTACCTGTCCAGTTTTCCCAGCACCACTTATTGAAGAGGCTGTCCTTTCTCCACTGTACATTCCTGCCTACTTTATCAAAGATAAGGTGACCATATGTACGTGAGTTTATCTCTGGGCCTTCTATCCTGTTCCATTGATCTATATTTCTGTTTTTGTGCCAGTACCATACTGTCTTGATTACTGTAGTTTTGTAGCACAGTCTGAAGTCAGGGAGGCTGATTCCTCCAGCTCCGTTTTTCATTCTCAAGATTGCTTTGGCTATTCGGGGTCTTTTGTGTTTCCATACAAATTGTGAAATTTTTTGTTCTAGTTCTGTGAAAAATGCCAGTGATAGTTTGATAGGGATTGCATTGAATCTGTAGATTGCTTTGGGTAGTAGAGTCATTTTCACAATGTTGATTCTTCCAATCCAAGAACATGGTATATCTCTCCATCTATTTGTATCAGCTTTAATTTCTTTCATCAGTGTCTTATAATTTTCTGCATACAGGTCTTTTGTCTCCTTTGGTAGGTTTATTCCTAGATATTTTATTCTTTTTGTTGCAATGGTAAATGGGAGTGTTTTCTTGATTTCACTTTCAGATTTTTCATCCTTAGTGTATAGGAATGCCAGAGATTTCTGTGCATTAATTTTGTATCCTGCTACTTTACCAAATTCATTGATTAGCTCTAGTAGTTTTCTGGTAGCATCTTTAGGATTCTCTATGTATAGTATCCTGTCATCTGCAAACAGTGACAGCTTTACTTCTTCTTTTCTGATTTGGATTCCTTTCATTTCCTCTTCTTTTCTGATTGCTGCGGCTAAAACTTCCAAAACTATGTTGAATAAGAGTGGTGAGAGTGGGCAACCTTGTCTTGTATCTGATCTTAGTGGAAATGCTTTCAGTTTTTCACCATTGAGGATGATGTTGGCTGTGGACTTGTCATATATGGCCTTTATTATGTTGAGGAAAGTTCCCTCTATGCCTACTTTCTGCAGGGTTTTTATCATAACTCGGTGTTGAATTTTGTCAAAGGTTTCTCTGCATCTATTGAGATGACCATATGGTTTTTCTCCTTCAATTTGTTAATATGGTGTATCACATTGATAGATTTGCGTATATTGAAGAATCCTTGCATTCCTGGAATAAACCCCACTTGATCATGGTGTATAATCCTTTTAATGTGCTGTTGGATTCTGTTTGCTAGTATTTTGTTGAGCATTTTTGCATCTATGTTCATCAGTGATATTGGCCTGTAGTTTTCTTTCTTTGTGACATCCTTGTCTGGTTTTGGTATCAAGGTGATGGTGGCCTCGTAGAATGAATTTGGGAGTGTTCCTCCCTCTGCTATATTTTGGAAGAGTTTGAGAAGGATAGGTGTTAGCTCTTCTCTAAATGTTTGACAGAATTCGCCTGTGAAGCCATCTGGTCCTGGGCTTTTGTTTGTTGGAAGATTTTTAATCACAGTTTCAATTTCAGTGCTTGTGATTGGTCTGTTCATATTTTCTGTTTCTTCCTGATTCAGTCTCGGCAGGTTGTGCATTTCTAAGAATTTGTCCATTTCTTCCAGGTTGTCCATTTTACTGGCATAGATTTGCTTGTAGTAATCTCTCATGATCTTTTGTATTTCTGCAGTGTCAGTTGTTACTTCTCCTTTTTCATTTCTAATTCTATTGATTTGTGTCTTCTCCCTATTTTTCGTGATGAGTCTGGCTAATGATTTATCAATTTTGTTTATCTTCTCAAAGAACCAGCTTTTAGTTTTATTGATCTTTGCTATTGTTTCCTTCATTTCTTTTTCATTTATTTCTTATCTGATCTTTATGATTTCTTTCCTTCTGCTAACTTTGGGGTTTTTTTGTTCTTCTTTCTCTAATTGCTTTAGGTGCAAGGTTAGGTTGTTTATTCGAGATGTTTCCTGTTTCTTGAGGTAGGATTGTTTTGCTATAAACTTCTCTCTTAAAACTGCTTTTGCTGCATCCCATAGGTTTTGAGCCGTCGTGTCACCATTGTCATTTTTTCTAGGTATTTTTGGATTTCCTCTTTGATTTCTTCAGTGATCACTTCGTTATTAAGTAGTGTATTGTTTAGCCTCCATGTGCTTGTATTTTTTACAGATCTTTTCCTGCAATTGATATCTAGTCTCATAGCGTTGTGGTCAGAAAAGGTACTTGATACAATTTCAATTTTCTTAAATTTACCAAGGCTTGATTTGTGACCCAAGATATGATCTATCCTGGAGAATGTTCCATGAGCACTTGAGAAAAATGTGTATTCTGTTGTTTTTGGATGGAATGTCCTATAAATATCAATTAAGTCCATCTTGTTTAATGTATCATTTAAAGCTTGTGTTTCCTTATTTATTTTCATTTTGGATGATCTGTCCATTGGTGAAAGTGGGGTGTTAAAGTCCCCTACTATGAATGTGTTACTGTCGATTTCCCCTTTTATGGCTGTTAGTATTTGCCTTATGTATTGAGGTGCTCCTATGCTGGGTGCATAAATATTTACAATTGTTATATCTTCTTCTTGAATCGATCCCTTGATCATTAGGTAGTGTCCTTCTTTGTCTCTTCTAATAGTCTTTATTTTAAAGTCTATTTTGTCTGATATGAGAATTGCTACTCCAGCTTTCTTTTGGTTTACATTTGCATGGAATATCTTTTTCCATCCCCTCACTTTCAGTCTGTATGTGTCTCTAGGTCTGAAGTGGGTCTCTTGTAGACAGCATATATATGGGTCTTGTTTTTGTATCCATTCAGCCAGTCTATGTCTTTTGGTTGGAGCATTTAATCCATTTGCATGTAAGGTAATTATCGATATGTATGTTCCTCTTCCCATTTTCTTAATTGTTTTGGGTTTGTTATTGTAGGTCTTTTCCTTCTCTTGTGTTTCTTGCCTAGAGAAGATCCTTTAGCATTTTTTGTAAAGCTGGTTTGGTGGTGCTGAACTCTCTCAGCTTTTGCCTGTCTGTAAAGGTTTTTAATTTCTCCATCAAATCTGAATGGGATCCTTGCTGAGTAGAGTAATCTTTGTTGTAGGTTTTTCTCCTTCATCACTTTAAATATGTCATACCAGTCCCTTCTGGCTTGCAGAGTTTCTGCTGAAAGATCAGCTGTTAACCTTATGGGGGTTCCCTTGTGTGTTATTTGTTGTTTTTCCCTTGCTGCTTTTAACATGTTTTCTTTGTATTTAATTTTTGACAGTTTGATTAATATGTGTCTTGGCGTGTTTCTCCTTGGATTTATCCTGTATGGGACTCTCTGTGCTTCCTGGACTTGATTAACATTTCCTTTTCCTTATTAGGGAAGTTTTCAACTATAATCTCTTCAAATATTTTCTCAGTCCCTTTCTTTTTCTCTTCTTCTTCTGGAACCCCTGTAATTCGAATGTTGGTGTGTTTAATGTTGACCCAGAGGTCTCTGAGACTGTCCTCAGTTCTTTTCATTCTTTTTTCTTTATTCTTCTCTGCAGTAGTTATTTCCACTATTTTATGTTCCAGGTCACTTTTCCTTTCTTCTACCTCAGTTATTCTGCTATTGATCCCTTCTGGAGTATTTTTAATTTCATTTATTGTGTTGTTGATTGTTGCTTGTTTCCTCTTTAGTTCTTCTAGGTCCTTGTTAAATGTTTCTTGCATTTTCTCTATTCTATTTCCAAGATTTTGGATCATCTTTACTATCATTATTCTAAATTCTTTTTCAGGTAGGCTGCCTATTTCCTCTTCATTTGTCAGGTCTGGTGGGTTTTAATCTTGCTCCTTCATCTGCTGTGTGTTTTTCTGTCTTCTCATTTTGCTTATCTAACTGTGTTTGGAGTCTCCTTTTTGCAGGCTGCAGGTTCATAGTTCCCGTTGTTTCTGGTGTCTGTCCCCAGTGGCTAAAGTTTGTTCAGTGGGTTGTGTAGGCTTCCTGGTGGAGGGGACTAGTGCCTGTGTTCTGGTGGATGAGGCTGGATCTTGTCTTTCTGATGGGCAGGTCCACATCTGGTGGTGTGTTTTGGGGTGTTTTATGATTTTAGGCAGGCTCTCTGCTAATGAGTGGGGTTGTGTTCCTGTCTTGCTAGCTGTTTGGCATAGGGTGTCCAGCACTGTAGCTTGCTGGTCGTTGAGTGAAGCTGGGTGTTGGTGTTGAGATGAAGATCTCTGGGAGATTTTCGCCGTTTGGTATTACGTGGAGCTGGGAGGTCTCTTAAGGACCAGTGTCCTCAAGTTGGCTCTGCCACCTCAGAGGCACAGCACTGACTCCTGGCTACAGCACCAAGAACCTTTCATCCACATGGCTCAGAATAAAAGGGAGAAAAAGAAGAAAGAAAGGAAGAAAGGAAGAAAGGAAGAAAGAAAGAAAGAAAGAAAGAAAGAAAGAGGATAAAATAAAATAAAATAAAATAAGGTAAAATAAAATAAAAAATAATTATTAAGAAAAATAAATTATTTTTAAGTAGAAAACAAAAAACGGACAGATAGAACCCTAGGACAAATGGTGAAAGCAAAGCTATACAGACAAAATCTCATACAGAAGCATACACATACACACTCACAAAAAAAGGAAAAGGGGAAAAAATCATAAATCTTGCTCTCAAAGTCCACCTCCTCAATTTGGGATGATTTGTTGTCTATTCAGTTATTCCACAAATGCAGGGTACATAAAGTTGATTGTGGAGATTTAATCCGCTGCTTCTGCGGCTGCTGGGCGAGATTTCCCTTTCTCTTCTTTGTTCGCACAGCTCCCGGGGTTCAGCTTTGGATTTGGCCCTGCCTCTGCGTGTAGGTCGCCGGAGGGCATCTGTTCTTCGCTCAGACAGCACGGGGTTAAAGGAGCCGCTGATTCGGGGGCTCTGGCTCACTCAGGCCGGGGGAGGGAGGGGCACGGAGTGCGGGGTGAGCCTGCGGCGGCAGAGGCCGGTGGGACGTTGCACCAGCCTGAGGCACGCCGTGCGTTCTCCCGGGGAAGTTGTCCCTGGATCCCAGGACCCTAGCAGTGGCGGGCTGCACAGGCTCCCCGGAAGAGAGGTGTGGAGAGTGACCTGTGTTTGCACACAGGCTTCTTGGTGGCGGCAGCAGCAGCCTTAGCATCTCATGCCCGTCTCTGGGGTCCGCACTGTTAGCCGCGGCTCGCGCCCGTCTCTGGAGCTCCTTTAAGCAGCGCTCTTAATCCCCTCTCCTCACGCACCAGGAAACAAAGAGGGAAGAAAATGTCTCTTGCCTCTTCGGCAGGTCCAGACTTTTTCCCGGACTCCCTCCCTGCTAGCCGTGGTGCACTAACCTCCTGCAGGCTGTGTTCACGCTGCTAACCCCAGTCCTCTCCCTGGGATCCGACCGAAGCCCGAGCCTCAGCTCCCAGACCCCGCCCGCCCTGGCGGGTGAGCAGACAAGCCTCTTGGGCTGGTGAGTGCTGGTCGGCACCGATCCTCTGTGTGGGAATCTCTCCGCTTTGCCCTCCACACCCCTGTGGCTGCGCTCTCCTCCGCGGCTCCGAAGCTTCCCCCACTCCGCCACCCGCAGTCTGCCCGCGAAGGGGCTCCTAGTGTGTGGAAACCTTTCCTCCTTCACAGCTCCCTCCCACTGGTGCAGGTCCCGTCCCTATTCTTTTGTCTCTGTTTATTTTTTTTTTCTTTTACCCTACCCAGGTGCGTGGGGAGTTTCTTGCCTTTTAGGAGGTCTGAGGTCTTCTACCAGCGTTCAGTAGGTGTTCTGTAGGAGTTGTTCCACGTGTAGATGTATTCCTGATGTATCTGTGGGGAGGAAGGTGATCTCCGCATCTTACTCTTCCGCCATCTTCCCCTGGCCCCTTTGCTGGTTTTCTGAATCATGAATATCTTCTGTCAACTCATAATTGTCTTATCACTTTCATAAACGTGATAAATGTAAATAAATGTTTTATTTTAATAGAATTAATTATGTCTATTTTCTTATTTGAGACAATGTCTTTTGAATCTTATTTAGAAATATTTTTCTGCCACTAGATCTTAAAGATACACAACACATTTTCTTTTAAGAATTTTAAAGACGTTGATTTCTCTTCTCTTCTTCCTCTTCCTTTTTCTTGTTCTCCTTTGTTTTGGTTTACTTCTCCTAAACCCACCTCTGAGACAGGAATGCTATTTTGTCTTTATCTATATGGACAACTCTTTTTTTCCAGTTTTATTTCTTGAAGAATTCCTCTTTTCCCTACTTCTGTCTATATCAACCTTTCATAGACAAATGGCTCTATTTCTAGGCTCGCTATTTTGTTCCACAGACAACTGTTTTCTACCCAAGCAACACATTTTCTTTTTGGGTGTGCGTGTTCTTTTATTTATTGAAGTATAGTTAATTTACAACATTGTGTTAGTTTCAAGTGTACAGCAAAGTGATTCAGTTATATATATATATATGTTAAGAATATAGATATATATTCTTCTTCAGATTCTTTTCCGTTGTAGGTTATTACAAGATAATGAATATAGTTCCCGGTGCTATACAGTAGGTCCCTGTTGTTTACGTATTTTATATATAGTAGTAAGTATATGTTAATCCGAAACTCCTAAGTTATCTGCCCCCCCCCCCGCTATCCCCTTTGGTAACCATAAGTTTGTTTTCTATGTCTGTGAGTCTATTTCTGTTTTGTAAATAAGTTCATTTTTATCATTTCTTATATTCTGCATATAAGTGATATTATATGATATTTATCTTTGTATGACTTACTTCACTCACCATGACAATCTCTAGGTCCATTCATGTTGCTGCAAATGGCACTATTTCATTCTTCATTATGGCTGAGTATATTCCACTGTACATATATATCACATCTTCTTTATCCATTCAACTGTCGATGGACATTTAGGTTGCTTCCATGTATTGGCTATTGTAAATAATGCTGTAGGGAACATTGGGGTGCATGTATATTTCCAAATTAGAGTTTTCTCTGGATATATGCCCAGGAGTGGGATTGCAGGATCATATGGTAGCTCTATTTTTTGTTTTTTTTTTTTTTTTTGCGGTACACGGGCCTCTCACTGATGTGGCCTCTCCCGTTGCGGAACACAGGCTCTGGACGCGCAGGCTCAGTGGCCATGACTCACGGGCCCAGCCGCTCCACGGCATGTGGGATCTTCCCGGACCGGGGCACGAACCCGTGTCCCCTGCATCGGCAGGAGGACTCTCAACCACTGCGCCACCAGGGAAGCCCTATTTTTAGTTTTTTAAGGAACCTCCAAACTGTTCTCCACAGTGGCTGTATCCATTTACATTCCCACCAACAGTGTTAGGAGGGTTCCTTTTTCTCCATACCCTCTCCAGCATTTATTATTTGTAGACTTTTTAATGATGGCCATTCTGACTGGTGTGAGGTGATACCTTATTGTAGTTTGATTTGCATTTCTCTAACAAGTAGTGATATTGAGCATCTTTTCATGTGCTGTTGACCATCTGTATGTCTTCTTTGGAGAAATGTCTATTTAGGTCTTCTGCCCATTTTTTTGATTGGGTTGTTTGTTGTTTTAATATTAAGCTGTATGTGTTGTTTGTATATTTTGGAAATTAATCCCTTGTCAGTAACATTGTTTGCAAATGTTTTCTCCCATTCTGTAGGCTGTCTTTTTGTTTTCTTTATGGTTTCCTTTGCTGTGCAAAAGCTTTTACGTTTAATTCGGTCCCATATGTTTCTTTTTGTTTTTATTTCCATTACTCTAGGAGATGGATCCAAAAAAATATTTCTGCAATTTATATCAGAGAGTGTTCTGCCTGTTTTCCTCTAGGAGGTTTATAGTATGCAGTCTTACATTAGGGCTTTAATCCATTTTGAGTTTACTTTCTATATGGTGTTCTAATTTCATTCTTTTACATGTAGCTCTCCAGTTTCCCCAGCACCATTTATTGAAGAGACCGTCTTTCCTCCATTTTATATTCTTGCCTCCTTTGTCATAGATTAACTGACCATAAGTGCCCTTATTCTTCTGTGGTATCTGGCTAACATTAACTTACATTTCCATGTATATTTTAGAATGGTCTTTTCTGTTTTCTCTTCGGTTTACTTTTCTTCTTCCTTCTGGTTGAAAGGTTATCAGACTGCGGGCCAAATTGACATAAAGCCTGTTTCTGTATAACCAGAGGCTAAGAATGGTTTTTCCATTTTTAAATAGTTTTTTTTTTTAAATATATACGGACGTACCTCAGAGATATTGTGGGTTTGGTTCCAGACCACTATTGCAATAAAGAGAGTCACAAATTTTTTTGATAAAAGTTATGTTTACACTATAATGTAGTCTGTTAGGGTAAAATAATATTATGTCTAAAAAACAAAGTACATACCTTAATTTAAAAATACATTATTGCTAAAAAAAGATGCTAACCATCATATGAGCCTTCAGTGAGTTGTAATCCTTTTGCCACTGAAGAGTCTTGCCTCAGTGTTGATGGCTGCTGACTGGTCAGGGTCATAGTTGCTGAAGGTTGGGGCAGCTGTGACAATTTCTTATAATAAGGCAAGGATGCACACACCCCAGTGTTCACTGCAGTACTGTTCATAGTAGCCATGACATGGGAGCAACCTAAATGTCCATCGACAGAGGAGTGGATAAAGAAGACGTGGTACATATATACAGTGGAATACTACTCAGCCATAAAAAGGAATGAAATAATGCGATTTGCAGCAACATGGATGGACCTAGAGATTGTCATACTGAGTGAAGTAAGTCAGACAGAGAAAGACAAATATCAAATGATATCACTTATATGCAGAATCTAAAAAGAAATGATACAAGTGAACTTATTTACAAAACAGAAACAGACTCACAGACTTAGAGAACGAACTTATAGTTATGGGGCGGGCTGGGGGGAAGGGATAGTTAGCGACTTCGGGATTGACATGTACACACTGCTATGTTTAAGATAGATAACCAACAAGAACCTACTGTTTAGCACAGGGAACTTTGCTCAATATTATGCAGCAACTTAAATGGGAAAAGAATTTGAAAAAGAATAAATCCATGTATATGTATAACTGAACCACTTTGCTGTACACCTGAAACTATCATAACATTGTTAACCAACTATATTCCAACATAAAATAAAAAGTTAAAAAAAAAAAAAAAGCAACAACGAAGTTTGCTGCATTGTTTGACCCTTCCTTTCATGAAGCAATTTCTTTGTAGCATGCCGTGCTGTTTGATAGTGTTTTGCCCACAGTAGAGCTTGTTTCAAACTTGGATTCAGTTCTCTCAGACTCTGCTGCTGCTTTATCAACTAAGTTTATGTAACATTCTAAATCCTTTGTTGTCATTTCAACAGTCTTCACAGCATCTTCACCAGAAGTTGATTTCATCTCAAGAACCACTTTCTTTGCTCATCCATAAGAAGCAACTCCTCATCTGTTAAAGTTCATGAGATTGCAGCAATTCAGTCACATCTTCAGGCTCTACTTCTAATTCTAGTTCTCTTGCTATTTCCACCACATCTGCAGTTACTTCCTCCACTGAAGTCTAGCATCCCTCAAAGTTATCCATGAGGGTTGGAATCACCTTCTTCCAAACTCCAGTGAATGTGGATATTTTGATCTTTTCCCATGAATCACAAATCTTCTTAATGGCATCTAGAGTGGTGAATCCTTTTCAGAAGGTTTTCTATTGACTTTGCCCAGATTCCTCAGAGGAATCACTACCTATGTCAGCTATAGCCTTTTGAAATGTATTTCTTAAATAATAAAGCTTGAAAGTCAAAATGACTCCTTGATCCGTGGACTGAAAAATAGGTATTTTGTTAGCAGGCATGACAATATTCATCTTATACATCTCCCTCAGAGTTGTTGGGTGACCAGGTGCATTGCCAATGAGCAGTAATGTTTTGAAAGGAATCTTTTTTTCTGAGAAGTAGTTCTCAATATCGGGCTTAAAATATTTGGTAAACCATGTTGTAAATAGATGTGTTATCATCCAGACTTTGTTGTTGCATTTATAAAGCACAGGCAGAATCGATTTAGCATAATTCTTAAAGGCTCTAGGATTTTCAGAATGATAAAATGAGCATTGGCTTCGACTTAAACTCACCAGCTACATTAGCCCCTAACAAAAGAGTCAGCTTGTCCTTTGAAGGTTTGAAGTCAGGCATTGACTTCTCCTTTCTAGCTATGAAATTCCTAGAGTCTTAGGTGGCATTGTCTTCTAATAAAAGTCTGTTTCGTCTGCATTGCAGATCTGTGGTTTAGTGTAACCCCCTTCATTAGTTATTTTAGGTGGAGCTTCTGGATAACTTGCTGCAACTTCTACATCAGCACTTGCTGCTTCACATTTTGCTTTTTCGTTATGGAGACAGATTCTTTTCTTAAACCTCCAAACTCTTCTTCTGCAGCTTCCTCACCTCTCTCAGCCTTTGTAGAATTGAAGAGAGTTAGGTCCTTGCTCTGGATTGGGCTTTGGTTTAAGGCAATGTTGTGACTGTTTTGATCTTTTGTCCAGATCACTACAACGTTCTCCATATCAGCATTAAGGCTGTTTCACTTTCTTATCATTCCTGTGTTTACTGGAGTTGCACTTTTAATTTCCTTCAAGAACTTTTCCTTTTCATTCACAGCTTAGCTAATTGTTTGCAAAAGAGGCCTAGCTTTTGGCCTATCTTAGCTTTCAGCCTGCCTTCCCCCTAAGCTTAGTCATTTCTAGATTTTGATTTAAGGTGGGAGACACATGACTCTTCCTTTCACTTGAGCACTTAGAGGACACTGTAGGGTTATTACTTGGCTTAATTTCAATATTGCTGTGTTTCAGGGAATAGGGAGGCCTAAGGAGAAGGAGAGAGATGGGAGAATGGCTAGTTGGTGGAGCAGTCAGAATACAGGCAACATTTATGGATTAAGTTTGCCATTTTACATGGATGCTGTTCACAGCACCCAAAAACAATTACAATAGTAATATCAGCGACCACTGATCACAGATCACCGTAACAAATATAATAATAACGGAAAAGTTTAAAATATTGTGAGAATTACCAAAATGTGACACAGAGACACAAAGTAAGCAAACGCTGTTGAAAAAATGGTGCCAATAGACTTGCTCCGTGTAAGGTTGCCACAAACCTTCGTTTTGTGAAAAATGTAAAGCACAATAAAGCAAAGCACAATGGAATGAGGCATGCCTATATATGACAGAGACCATCTGTGGCCACAAAACGTAAGGTCTACTCTCTGGCTCTATACTGAAAAAAAATCTCCCAACTCATTCTAGAAGATTTTCTCAATTTAGACTTCCAACGCATTATTTCATTCTTCAATTTTATGTTTTTGGTATTTAGTTCATATATGTTGTTCAATTGTTCAGAAAAATTAGGCCTGATATTTATGTTTGGTCTTTTCTCATGTTTTCTTGTTCATAGACTTATGGCTAATCCCTTCCTAATAACTTTTAGAACGTTTCATTTGGCTCGTTTTTTTTTTTAATTAATTTTTATTGGAGTATAGTTGCTTTACAATGTTGTGGTAGTTTCTACTGTACAGCAAAATGAATCAGCTATACATATACATGTATCCCCTCTTTTTTGGATTTTCTTCCCATTTAGGTCACCACAGAGTATTAAGTAGAGTTCCCTGTGCTATACAGTCTGTTCTCAATAGTTATCTATTTAATACAGAGTATCAATAGTGTATATATGTCATCCCAGTTTCCCAATTCCTCCCACCACCCCCCTTTTCCTCTTGGTATCCATACATTTGTTCTCTACATCTGTGTCTCTATTTCTGCTTTGTAAATAAGGTCATCTATACCATTTTTCTAGATTCCACATATATGCATTAATATACGGTATTTCTTTTTCTCTTTCTGACTTACTTCACTCTGTATGACACTCTCTAGGTCCATCCATATCTCTACAAATGACCCAATTTTGTTCTTTTTTATGGCTGAGTAATATTCCATTGTATATATGTACCACATCTTCTTTATCCACTCCTCTGTTGATGGACGTTTAGGTTGCTTCCATGTCCTGGCTATTGTAAATAGTGCTGCAGTGAACATATTCTCAATTCATCTTTCTAATATGTCTGCTCCTAATGAAATTCCATAGTCCGATATGCCTTTTTTCCTCTTTTAAATAGTTATACTTCTCAAATATCATTTTAACCTGTTGGCCCTATGATGAAGAAACCCAGGCATCAGAAAGCCAGCCACTGGCTCCTCAGTCTATAAAACAGATCTACAGATTAGGAATTTTCTCTTCACTTCCTAGAGAGAAGCCACATTAGATTCTCCTTAGATCATGATTTGCCAGCCCTGAGACTGGAGAAAAAGGGATGGGAAGTAAATGCTAGTGATCAGTTAGTATGAACTTATTTTTCTGGGATCTTCATTCACAGGTGTCTATCTCAAGGCGGTAGTGTAGAGAGGCAGGAACAGGACAAATGTCTTCTTTACCGTTCTACTCTGCCTTAGCCCATTGAGGCTGTCTCCTCCCCCAGGTCAAAGTCATCACCTTCCAGTTATCTCACCATTCTACTCTGCCTTAGCCCATTGAACCTGTCTCCTCCCCCAGGTCAAAGTTGTCACCTTCCAGTTATCTCAAAACACCCTGCTTGCTCCCACCACCCGTTGCCTTAAGGGTTTCCCATGGTATTCTTGGTCTTTTTCCTCTTTAATTCCTTCAGGATTCATCTTGAAAGAGGGAACTAGCACTAGCGGCTAAGAGAATATTCTAACATTTTAAACTGATATGCTTTACACAACGTTGGAAATTGTACAGAAAAAAAGTTTATATTTAGTATGAAAAATACACACAAGGCAATTAACTTGCTTATCGAATCATTGATTAAGTTATATCCTGACAGGCTTAGGATATAATTTTCCAAATCAACTCTGCCTACTTAACTGTAAGAATTGGGCAGGCAAGTTCAATACCTCCTTCTCAAAGTTATTTCTGGTTACATAACATACAAAATAAGGGCTCCCTCTGAGTTACAGCAATATTTGAGTGATTTTACAAAGTAAAAGGAACCCTAAAAGAAGAAAGGAACAGCTAGTCAGAGAAAGTTGTGTTCCTGATAGATGACGGAATTGAATCAAATAGCTGTCTGGAGGCTAGGTAGAGCGTCAATGCCTGACAGAAAATCTGGAAAGACAAAACAGAATCCTGTAGCTAAAATAATCTATACATAATCTATAGGCTCCACATTGGGAACAAATAGGTACCCTATTCCTGAGAATTAGTCCTCTGTGTAATTTTATGAAGTCCCAAGTGATTGCCCCAAGTAGAATGTTCTATGAATATATTTAAATCCTGTTTGTCTACCTCTTGGTGATTCAAGAAATCCATGCATTTATGCATGTGTTGAAAATGTGGCCACCGTAGCTAATGAATCTGCAACTGGATGGGAAAAGAAAGGGATTTGTTAAATGCTTCGCAGCAGCTGCATGGAGTCATTTTGCTCAAGTTGACAAGTGAAAGGTCTGGTGGAAAATCACTTTTTCTTGAAAGATGCTGACAGGAAAGGAGCTACATGCTATTTTGCTGGTGCCGTAAGAGTAAACAGGCAATGTCATTGAGAGAGAAATGAACACTGAATAAATATACATACTTATTCAATTTATGTGAATGATTGAGAAAGAAGAGTCTATTGCTTTCATGGTTTGTGGACATTATTAAAATTTGAAATAATTATAATAATTATTAGCATACTAATGTAAAGTCACACACACAGGCATTCTTCAAAAAAATTATTCCAGTTGGCAGTTTTTCTGCAATCACCTGTATAAACCATGCATTGACCTTTACAGAAAGCAAAAGGGGTGGACATGGTCCCCCATGTCTGCATACTAAAATCGCCAGCTTATGTGTATGTTACGTTCTATCCTAGCCCCTAATTCTAGTTACGTAGTTCACCTGTATACTATGGTATCTCTATTTGAAAAGGAGTCCTAGTAATATGTTTTGCCTTTTCTTAAAGTTCGGGAAAGTTGTAGAACTTAAGTAGATATCTACAACTAGCAAACTATTACTCTGGTAGGGAAAGAATAATTTCTACATGCATATAATTAAAGGAATTGGTAATCATTGCCCCTTTGCCTTAACTGATGGATCTTCTGATATTTAATTTACAAGTTCATCCCAATTTCTTTTTGACTTTGAAAATGTAGTATTTAAACCAAGAGCTCAAAACGTTTTTAAACAGGTTTGGAAAGAAGGGGAAGTGAGAAGAAAGTCAGCAAACAAAATGTTCCATTGTTGACAAATGTTTTCTTTCCTGAAAAAAAACAAAAAAAACAAAAAACCTAACATTTTGCCTGCCTATCACAGCCTCATGTCCAAGATAAACCAAACAAGCAAAAACATCCCCAGGTTCACCCTGAGCAAGGTAAAATAAAGCAGCTACACTGATGGGAAAATGATAGTTTTTTCTCACTTTATTACTGGCATGGAAAGATATTCTAATAAATCTGGTTAAGGGAAATATAAATCATCACCACAGCAGAGTTCTTTGAAGATATGGGAGGCAGCATAACCGCAGACTTCGGCGTGTGAGCTCTGGCACCAAATTTCCTGGATTAAAATCTTGTCATATTTCTCATCAACGCTGTGACCCTGGTCAATTCTCCCAATTTCTCTGTTGCTAAATTTATAGGGATACTAACAAGAACTACTTGATGTGGTCGTTTGTAGAAATTAAATGTGATTTTACAGTTAAAACACTTTTAAAAGTGTTTTTTATGCACATAGCAAACCCTCAATAATTTCATGGTTCAATTCCTACAAAGTACTGTTACCATTAAGTTCCTATCATAATTACTACAGGCACGGGAAGGAGTTAGAAGGAGACAATGGTGATGTTGTTGAGTGCATTCCTATTTTACTCTAATCACTCATGTGAGACAGCATCACCTTTTGGAGCTGCCCATGATCTAGAACCTTCTCACATTATAGAAGCTAAAAATGCCACGTACTTGCTCCTCAAGCCTTCCTTTGCAGGGAGGACGCGGACTCATGACCAAAGGTCATCAAGTGAATTTTGAATCAAGAGTTAATGATGTCCAGGAAAGGGGTATGTAGCGAGTCCTCTCTGGCAGATGCCATTCTCAACCTGGAGTGGCAGATGCTAGAAGTGGTGCCCAGTCCATTACCTGCAGGGTCAGCAAACCAAGCCGCCGGTGCAGACTCCAGCAGTGTCCTCCCAATAGGCCATGCAGGCATTTCTTCGGCTTTGGAGGTTCTAAGTACGCCTGCGTAGCTCCCTGGAGGGTCTATGAGCTACTTAAGTATCCTTTTAATTAGTTTCTTGCCTGCTTAAAACAGTCAGCCAGAGTCAATTTCTGTTTACATGTAATTAAGGTATGTGATAGAACTTTAGTGTTATTGAAACTCTCTCCAGAAGAATGTATTCATTGTGTGATTTAAAAAAAAGAAATCTTTTCAGTGGGAAAAAAGAGCCCTAAATACTCAGTTCACCAAATAAAGTATGTATCAAATACATATAAAGCAGCAGTTTTCTAAATTATCTTTTAATAATAAATTTTAAACTCATTACACAAAAAAACCCTGATTCTTGCTTTAAAAAAAAAAGAGAATACTGATAAGCATGTAAATACACACACACACAAACTTTAAAATTCCACTACCCACAGATAAATACTGTTACGAGTAAATCCTCCTAAGCTTTTCTATATGAGTTTGTGTGTGTGTGTGTGTGTGTGTGTGTGTGTATATATATATATATAATTATGTCATATATCCATTTTAGCACTACTCTTTTCTTTCTTTTTTACAATGCATCATAAATATCCTTCCACTTCAATTAAAAAGTCTAAATCATTTTAATATTTGCCTGATAGTGTTATACTCATTATTTAACCAGCACTGTAATATTATTGGGCAAAGCTTTATATCGACTCTTTCAAGCTTGTAAATAATACTATAATGGACACTACTCTATTCTATGTACATTTTTTTCACATCTGCCCTACTATTTTCTTCAAATAATAGAACATGTGAAGGACTGAGTAGGTCCATCTTAAAATAGGAGAAAGTTCCAAAGGTGATTCTGATATGTGCCTTTTAGCTTGTATCAATATTTATTTACTCTTCTTTTTAGATATTTTTTTTGAGGTAACATTGGTTTATAACATTGTATGTTTCATGAGTACAGCATTATGTTTCTACTTCTCTGTACACTGCAGCGTGCTCACCACCAAAAATTTAGTTTCCGTCCATTCTCATACAGTTGATCATCTTGACCCATTTGCCTCTCTCCCTGCCTCTTTCTCTCTGGTAACCATTACTTTGTTCTTTGTATCTGTGTGTTTGGTTCAGTTCGGTTCGGTTCGGTTTGTTCATTAATTTTGGTTTTTTGTTTGTTTTTTATATTCCACAGTTGAGTAAAATCATTTGATGTGTCGTTTTCCATCTGACTTATTTCCTTCAGCATAATACCCTTTAGAACAGTACTGTTCAGTTGGATTTTCTGCCATGATGGAAATGTTCTGTGTCTATGCCATACAATACAGTAACCACTAACCATGCATGGCTGTTGATTACTTGATGTAGTGTAATTGAGGAACTGCACTTTTAATTTTTAATTAATTTAAATGTTTTAAAATTTAGATACCACATGTATCCAGGGGCTACCATGTCAAATAATGCAGCTCTTCATCCTTTATGAATGTTTTTTGAACTATACATTAAAACATTATGAGGCTATCTCTGGTTTTGTATGTTCTTGTGTGAAATCCCTTAACATTTCTTTCTTTTTTTTTTTTTTTAATTAGTTTCCTTTGGCCTTTAATGATATTGGTACTTTTTTTTTCTTTGGCTGCATTGATTCTTTGTTGCTGCGAGCGGGGGCTACTCCTCGTTGCTGTGCGCGGGCTTCTCTTGTTGCAGTGCATGGGCTCTAGGCACGCAGGCTTCAGTAGTTGTGGCACTCGGGCTCAGTAGTTGTGGCTCACAGGCTCTAGAGCGCAGGTTCAGCAGTTGTGGCGCACAGGCTTAGTTGCTCCGCTGCATGTGGGATCCTCCCGGACCAGGGCTCAAACCCATGTTCCCTGCATTGGCAGGTCGATTCTTAACCACTGTGCCACCAGGGAAGCCCTCCTTAACATTTCTTGTATTGGTAATAATTTTTTGACATTTTACATCACATACATTTGATTTCCTGCAGAGAAGTGAACATAATGTCCTCTAAATAGGAAAAATAAAAATAACTGAACAAGTGACATAATTGCCTTTATGTTTTTCAAAGGTAATCATTAGCCTATATTTCTGAAGCATGTTAGTATCAAGAGTGTCAAAGTGACAGAAACTGTGTGTCAAATCTATTTTAAACAAAGCATTTGCTACATTTTTACTGCTTCTTTTCTTACTCCTGTACCATAAACTTTTCAGTTTTTGAGCATTTCAATTTAGAAATATTCTATTATATTTAAAATTTCTTCTTAGAAAACTTTTTAATTTTTAGTTTTATAATGAGGTATCTAACAGTAATTTAAATTTGCATCTTTAATCTCCATTAATGCCATTTCTTGCTCATTCATATGCTTTTATTTATTTTCAATTTTTGTCTCTGTTTTTCTAGCACATGAAGTACTATCAGGTATATAAATTGAGTTATAGCATTTTCTCATCAAAACTCCTCAGATCTTGTTCTGTTGTCTTCTGAATTTTAAGTGTACATCCCTTGAAGTATGATACTGGTTGTTTGGGGGGGGGTTGAATTTTTTTTTTTTTCCTGAATAGATATTGTTATGGACTGAATTGTGTCTCCTCCAACTTCATAGGTTGGGGCCCTAACCCCCAATGTGACTATATTTGGAGATAAGGCCTTTCTGGAGGTGTTAGGTTAAATGAGGTCATAAGGGTGGGCTCTAATCCAGTAAGACTGGTGTCCTTATAAGAGGAAAAGATCCAGAGATTCTTATAACCTGTACAGAGAGAAGATGCCGTAAGGACATGGTAAGAAGGCAGCTGTCTGCAAGCTAGGAAGAGAGGCCTCACCAGAAATAACCTTGTCAGTCCTAACAGAGTAATATAGATGCTCTTCAGATTTCTCCTTATACTTTGTCTTGAACTAAATTTAAGAACATCTGTTATGCAGAGAACACTCTACATTCTCTGTTATCTCATCTCATTATTTTAATTGTATGTTTCATCCTCTTCAGTTAGGAAGCAGTGTTGAAGTTGCCTCCATATCACCAACTGAATTTTCTTCAGTAACACTTCCATTCTTTAAGTCTGAATTTCCATTTGAATAGTGTTGCTATTTACTTCAGATCCTTATTTTACTTTATTTACCTCCTTTTGTTGTCCTATTCTGTTACCTACACTTCCATTTTGTTCACTTTTCATCTCAATTTGTTCTCTCCATGTGACCTGTTACATCTTTTCTAAACAGGCCATTATCTTTTTTCAGTCTGTAGATTATCACAAACATTTCCCTGGAATTTTTTAATAGATCCTGGAATAGATCATTTTTAGAGTTTTGCTTTTCCCCACCAGGAGAGACTTTTTCTCCTTATTCTGCAATGATTTTAATAGCCTACAGTTAGTTTTTATTCTTACTCACCCTTAAGTCAAGGAGATCTATACAGACATGAGATCATTTAATTTTCCTCATTCCCTGTTCCTCCTCTCTGTCCTCAGACCTGCACTGGAAGGGCTGTTGATGTTAATAGCTTCATTTCAAATTTCTTGTTTCTACTGTGCTTTCTGCTAGTTAATCTGCTGCTTTCCTCCACTGCCCAGTTTTCTGTTATATAAACTGACATAGCAGAGGAAAACAATACATTTCCCAGCTTACCCTTCTCCTGGGTCTGAAGTTCCCAGAATGTTCTCTGTCAGCACTCTCCTTCTACTTCCTTTCCAGTAGTTTGCTGGGATTTTTGTGTTTCTCTCAAGATGAAGAATACTGACAAATGGAGAGATGAGGTACAGGAAATGGTATCTACCTGCCTCACTTGGTACTCTTTTAAGGATACAGGAAAACATTTATCATTCTCTTTATATATCATAAATTCTAAATTTCTGAGTCAGAGAACAGATATTTGGGAGCTACTGACAAAGATTCTCTTCTTGACCCAACTCTAATGAGGATCCTCTGAACTCTCTTCTCAACTTGGTCCTGGATTTGGGGCTTCAATGTTCATCTCTGCCTTGTCGAATTTTAGCAGGAATCCTGCTGAGTCAGTTTAGCCAGATTTCCCTACTCTCAATATCTGATCAGTCTCAGTATCTGATCAGGTTTCTCACCTTCCACCATCCCCAGGTGGTGTCTAATCACCCTAGCTTGCCTACAGCAAAAATTCTGTTAGGTCATTTCAGCCAGAATCCCCCCTTACTCCTGGTGTTTCCTCTTAGTAATTTTCCATTCACTGATCACCCCCTGCCATACACACACACACACACACCCTGCTCCTTGCCTGTAATTTTCCATTTTTCCCGTTGTCTTTGTAGTTGAGCCCAATCTCTCCCCCTACTGTAAAACCCCGTACAGTAGACTCTGTATCTATTGCAGTAGCCCTCCTATATAAAGTCAGACTCACTGTTCATTAACAAGTTTCATGAATAATTTTTTCTTTAACAATATGGAGCCTCTTCTTACTTTTAAGTGGTCTATTTTATAAGGCAAAGATGCAATGTATTGTATGCTATAGCCTGGACAATGTGTGTGTGTAATTGCATCAATTAATTGCTTACTAGTATAAAGAAAAAATTTTCCCCAGACGTTGGTTAAAAATGGCAAGACAGATTTTATTCAAACTGTTGTAGTAGAGGAGAGAGACTTCAGTTCAGTTGAACTCAGCTGAGAACCAAGCTCATCTCTGAATAAAACAAAGACAGATTTATACCCACAAGCAGAGTGAAGGGATCAGTGGATGAAAAATTACTAAAAGGAGACATCATGCATAGTGGAATTCTTGCTAAACTGGTTTAATTTGTTTCTTGCTAAAGACAGACCAAAAAACTTACATATCAAGGATTGAGGATGAAGAACTTGATCACATATCAAGGATCATGGGATTCACACCAAAACCAGGCATAGACACAGAAGACCAAGGTTGAGGTCTAGTCTAGATGAGGGCTCACAGGATCTTGACCAAAGTTTGGTCAAAGAGGAGTCTTTGTCACTAATGTCATTAATTCCTTCTAGATCATTTCATCGGGCTATTTATCAGTCCTACTTTCCCATATTGTACATGTTCATCCTGTACTACATTTTTATGGAATTTTAGTAAGAATATAAACAAATAATCCACTGGGAACAGATAATCAGATATCCTTTCCCACAGAACTCTACCAGTTTTATTAGAAGGTAACAAGTTCACAGTCAGCACCATATTTCTTTCACTGGAATTTAAAATAGAAAGAGGAATAAGAATTCAGTGCTCAGTAATGCACTCAATATTTTAAATCAGCCCTTCTAATAAACTTTATCCTTTTTGCTGTTCTTTACTCTTCCCTATAATTTTGTGAAATAAATAAATACTTTACTTTTTAAAATACTTCAAGTTACTTTTAATTACTGTCCTACAGAAAAAATTAAAATACAACATGATGGTATAAATAATATAGATAGTATAAATTTAGGTAGAGAGATAATTGAAAAAATCATATATATGTGTGCATGTGAATACATACATATGTGTGTATATATAAATGTATATAAATATATATATTTATGACAAAAGAAGAAAAGTAAACAGGAATAGAAGAAAAACTAAATCCATGAAAGAGTCAAACAACATTCAGATTTAATAGTTTTATGTCAGTTCTGATACTAAACTTTTCCCCAAAAAAGGGAAACCTGATCAATTCAAGTTCCCACAAGACAAAAGCAAACAAACCAAAAAACAAACAAATAAACAACAACAAAAAAGCAAGTTCTCAGGAAAATAGCAACTATTTAGGAAATGATACTGGATAGAAATCTCTCCTAGGGATCTGCTTTCAGATCATCAAAATATCCATTAATCTGCAACGGGAGAGGCCACAACAGTGAGAAGCCCGCGTACCGCAAAAAAAAAAAAAAAAAAAAAAAATCCATTAGTATGGTTGGTATCTATGAAGATCCTTTGTTTACTCTACATTTTGCTTAGAGAAGCACAATCAAAAAGCTCTAAGTCATCCACACTGTCGAGTCATTCATTGTGGACCACACAGGGCAATTCATGGGAGCTTTCATCACTGCTTCAATATATACCCCATGTGCTCTCTAGTCCACACAACAACTCCATTTCACAGATGAGAAAACTGATATTCATAAAAAGTGAACAACTTGCTAGCAGTGGCTAGAAGGAGTTTAAAACATAGATCTAGCTGGTTGTGAAGCCATTATTCTGTCTGCTTCTCACACTACCATTCTGGCATTACTATTCAAGTTGGAACTATCCTATTCTCTGAATAAAGTGTGTTCATTTTATGCATCAGCAGACCTGAATTAAATAGATTAGTATGCAGAGAAGGTGTTTGTGTCCTGAGTTCTTGAGGATATGTCTGTAGAAGAAAATATGAAACTAGAAATATGGATACTGGTTTCCATGAAGAAATAAGGTGTCTTGTTTCTGGGAATGTCCAAAGGGCACGGCCAAAAGGATGCAGAGACAAGCTTTGCCTCTTTCTGTGACCTCAAAGCCTGTCCTGTTTTGAGCTATACATATACCTTTTAATATCTGAGTAGAGCTTATTTCTTAATATAAGATGATTGTCCTAATGTATTTCATCTGTATTAGAATTTCTTAATGCTTTCAGAATTCAACAATAGTGCAAGGGTAAGTTAAAAATCCTTATCATTACTACATCCTTCAAATTCAAACTAAATAGCTGAGCTCTGAGCGCTTATAATAGCCACAGAATAAAATTGTGAAACTCTTCCAGGATGACATTAGCCACGAAAAATTAAGAAACATGCAAGATACATTAGGAAAAATAAAAGCTGCTTAGAAATGTAGTGAACAGACTTGTGTACTGACTAGACCAAACGGCCTCAAGCTTCCAACCTCTTTTGCTTTTATCTGATGAAATAAGAGGAACACATCAACTGCTGAAAAAGTTTTGCCCTTTGAACTTTGCAGTGATCTACTATTTTTTTCACATAATATAATTAATACAATAACAATGGTACTAATGCTTAGTACAGCGTTTCAAAGAAAACATAGAACTTTTCAGTACTGCAGTTTTAGAGATTATTTTAATATTTTATTTCCAAAGGCTAATTTTTCTTCAAACTTTAAGATAATGGCAAACCAATATTTTTTTAAAATTTGCCCATTTCCTATATTCTCATCAATTTTAAGTGGCAAATTGTTTTAATAGTGTCAAAATTGCTATAACATCAAATTTGCTTAATGGAAAAAGATTGATTGAATTAACAGCAAGATGGAACATAACAATAAGAAAATATTTACTGCCCTTGAAGTCCAAAGACTTTCTATATTACTCCCAAAGCATACTATTTTCACAATATCACATTGCCTCTCAAGTGTAGTGTTATCTGTTTCATTGAGAAATGGATGCAAAATAATTTGCATGAAATTTGCTCCCCGGTGCTCATTCATTATAACAATTGTTGTTACTTGCATTTTCTGGCTACTTCCAAACTGAAAAACGCTGTTCTGAAAGAATGTATTATTGTCCCTGGAAGAAGATATTTTCTATCTATTCATTACCATGAAAATTTTTTCTTCACTTCACCTCTGAGAGAAACTGTCTTAAGTTTACTCAATTTTTTAGGGAGGAAGTGGACATTCACATAAAAGACCTCATGAATCATAGCGTTATAAATTTACAACTGTGAAATTTCGTTCTAGTTCCACTGATTTAATATCATAATTGAATAACATAATTCGTAATTTCAATGTGTCTTCTGGCTATGTGCGCAAGGAAAAATTAATTAAAATAGGCTACCCTATTCAACCAAGTTATAGTGAACAGATTTGTAATTATTCAATAATACATGAGAAATATATAAAATAATTCTTAGCTTTGAGAAAATATCTTTGGTGTATTTCTGATGGGAATATTTATGAGGAATTTTCCAAATTGGAACTAGCTTGTTTCAAATACCATATAGAGAAATCAAAATAAAGGTCTCTCTAACTTATGCCTAAAACTTGACTTGCTTTTCTGTGGTAAACGTCCAAAATGTCTGCCTCAAATGATTTCTGTAATTCAAAGCCTAAGAGATGGTGAAATATTTTTAGATCAAGGATAATTGGCCACAAAAACGAACATAAAATAAATTCCTAAAACTTTGTCATCCATGAGGTTGAACGAAAGATTCACTATCATACTTACATCAATTTGTGATATTACCATGAACAAATCATTTTTGAAAGTGATATTTGAAGGTCTGAATTTTGTCTCTGGCCATTCCTTCCATTATGGACAAAAGTACATTCGAAGTAGTCAAAACCTCTCTCATCATCTTAATGTCCTTCCTAAGTATTCATCAAGCCCCAACTTTCTGTTTCAAGTGGGACATCAAAGTGAATCATATTATTTTCTTCTGAAATAAAGCTCACTTTAGTGATATTGAGTATGACACAAGGACGTAGGCAAGAAGGTAGTGTCCTGGGACTCAAGTTGTAAACTGGAAATGATGTCAATTTAAAATTTTTTACTCCACGTAGCCAGTTATCCACATTTCTACTACTAAACATCAAGGTCAAATCTATTATGCTGCATAAATATGGTCAAATATTTTATGCAATGAAATGATAAATGCATTACAGATATAATTAGGCAGAATGTCTATGCCTAGGATGACATATATTCACTGATCAGACACATACATTAGTTTGTGGTTATGTTCCCTGAAGCTATATCTGAAATTATTCATGAACTCTGGACCTATACCTAAAGCAAAATCTGAAATAATTTACCACATTTTCACATTAATGTTATTTATATCAGCTGCATGACTCTGTTTCACTATTTCATTCCTTCTGTGTATGAATGATAAACATGGTAGAAAAAATACCAACTTTAGAATCAGGCAGACCTGAATTCTAATCTCAGCTGTGAGCCTCACGAGAGATGTGAACTTGAATAAATTACATCATTTGAGTCTCAGGTTGATGTGAGAAATAATGTTTTAATTCTATAAATTCTTCAAATACAGAAAAATATTTCAAGAGACAAAAAATTACTGAGCCTTTACTTGGGTATAGCATCAATAACACAACTTCCTAGACTTACTAAGAACTAATCTATACAGTTGGTTTTCAGAAATATTTGCCTGAACATGTTTATCAGTCAGGGATGAAAAAAAACTAAGCCCATATAGTTTATACTTGCAAAGGAAGAAACCAAAAAGCAATACTGTCTTAATAGGCAGATTTGTTTAAAAGTCTTCTGGAAAAGACAGAGCTATAAACTGAAAATGGACTGGTTTCTTAGTGACCTTCAAGAAAGTATGTGGTTATTTGATGTCTTTGTTGCTCCTATCTCAATAAAAACCCACTTTCATATACTTAGCTCCCACTATGATTGATATAAATGTTACTCAGTGGATTAAAATGTTACCCTTACCAGGAATATTGGTATTTACACAGGGTGCAAATGTTATTTTAAGTTTGAGCCAATGAATTGGGTCACACGGGCCCTCCCTGAATGTCTGAAATATTACTATAATTGGCCAAACGATTAGCTACTGTTAGAGAAAGCACCAATGAAGTTCTGCCACATCATTTTTTTAAAGGTTTGTGTGGTGTTTTGTAGCACCCCATCTGAATTGAAGTAGAAATCCAATTGGTTTTCCTTTTTTTCATGTAGTACGGGTTGTTCAGGTCTGCTATTTTATCCTAGTGATTTGTGGCATCCACTCCATGATATTGAAAATGTCTTTATACGTAGGAGCCTATTTAGACGAGCTCTAATATACTGATCAATATGAGGCAAGGTCTCATTATCTGAGTTAGTACAGCTTTATCATATGCCTTGATGTCTCTCTGGGAAATTCCTCTGGTTTTATCTTCTTATTCAAGAGTATTATGACTATTCTTTTTTTAAATTGAGGTATAGTTGATGTACTGTATTATATAAGTTTCAGATGTACGACATCGTGATTCACAATTTTTAAAGATTATATTCCATATATAGTTATTATAAAAAAGCGACTATATTCCCTGAGCTATACATTATATCCTTGTAGCTTATATATTTCATACATAGTAGTTTGTATTTCTTAACCCCAGACCCCTATCCTGCCCCTCCCCTCTCACCTCCTCCCACTGGTAACCTCTAGTTTGTTCTCTGTATCTGTGAGTATATTTGTTTTGTTATATTCTTTCATTTGTTTTATTTTTTAGATTCCATATATAAGTAATAGCATAGAGTATTTGTCTTTGTCTGACATTTCACTTAGCGTAACACCTTCCAAGGCCATCCATGTCATTACAAATGGCAAAATTTCATTCTTTTTTATGGCTGAGTAGTATTCCGTTGTATATATATATACCACATCTTTATCCACTCATCCGTTGATAGACGCTTAGGTTGCTTCTGTATCTTGTCTATGGTAAATAATGCTGCTATGAACATTGGGGTGCACATATCTTTTCGAATTAGTGTATTTGGTTTTTTGGATATATACCCAGGAGTGGAATTGCTTGGTCATATGGTACTTATATCTTTAGTTTTTTTTGAGAAGCTTCCATACTGTTTTTCACAGTGACTGTACCAAACTACATTCCCACCAATAGTGAAGGAGGATTCCCTTTTCTCTACATCCTCTCCAACATTCGTTATCTGTGGTCTTTTTGATGATAGCCATTCTGACAGGTGTGAGGTTGTTATGCCTAGTATTGTAACTTGGCTCTACCCTATAGCCTTTAGAATCAGGTTACAAATTTGAAAATTTCTGTTGGAATTTGGAAGGCAATTGTATGACTCTCTATACCAATCTGGAGAATAGGTATTTTCAGTATACGGTATAATTTCAACATTGAGGTTATCTCTGAAAGTAATCAAACTTTCCTGTGGTGGCTACTGATATCTCAGGTGTTTTGATATACAGATCAGGATCCATAAAACCAGTAGTGGGGCTTCTTACTTTAATATGAAACATTATATGAAAAAAGCTTGCTTCATCTGAAATTGTTCTTCAAGTTGAAGTCTTGTTGGCATTGTCACTCAAAGCATTGGTCTAGAGTTAATAGGTTCATAGAACAAGAAAAAACCTTCAGTTCTACTGAGCAAAGTTACCTAATTTCATTGACAAAGTCATTGAGTTTCACTAGGAGTAACAAATGGAACAGGTATAAGAAAAGCTGCATGCATCCTGGAATTTGACTTCTTTATTGAAAATTCAGGAAAAAAAATAATGCATCATTTTACAGCTGTGGGTTTGTGGTGATATTTTTAAACTAGTAACTATGTGTGTTTGTTTCTTCATAGTAGAAAAAACTTATAACTGAATGTTCAAAGAAATGAGAATACATTTAAATATAAGTGAAGTAACTAGGAATTTTGGGTAGTTTAGAACTTGGGGTTTTTTTCATAATCTCACCTGCTGTATTCTTCCCCTGTACTCACACACCCACATCCCATTTTCATCCCACTCCAACCCTGAGCATCACTGCCAGACTCTGTTCACTCTGTTCAAGAAGGCATTCTTCTATCTTCAAGCCACCCCTCTCTTCTGTGTCATGTGTTGATACAGAGATTCATTTACTTTATTTTGCTATTAGCTACTTAAATGTTTGGATAATTGTCAACTGATATGATCTAACTACTGCATTTATGTGTCCCCTTTTTATGTGGTTTGCTGCTACATGATAATAATAGCTAATTTTACTGAGTAATTATTATATTGCCAGGCACTGCTGCTAAGCCCTGAGGGCTTAAATTATCCTCTGTCATCTTCACAACAACCCTGAGAGGTTTATATGATTATTAGATCCTTTTATAGATGAGTCTAGAGATGTTAAGAAACTTGCCTAAAGTTATAGAACTGATGAAGGACAGAGCTAAGAGCAGAATCTAAATCAATCTGTCCCCAGAGGTGGGCACTATTACCCTGTGCTCTTGTATGGTGCTTACCTATTAGTTAAGGTAGCATTTGAGATAATTTTTAGGTTGTATCATCTTCGTATTCAGTTAATTAGTACCAATATTATTCTTCCCATCTGTCAGTTTTCCGTTTATCTCTCAGCCTCTTAGCCAAATCCCAAAAGTGATATTTAAATTCCCCTAGATAAACTTAGAGACCAGAAACTATTTAACCCTGTACAGATACTTCCATTTTTATAGAGTCGAAAGAAAAAGTATAAATAAATAAACTGGAAAATTGGAGCTTTAGAGTATTGGGGGATATGCATCATTACAATAGTTATTTTTTTTAATAAACTAATCATTTTAGGTTTACATGAACATTATCAGCTTGTGTGTTTTTGCCTTCGTTTAAACTGTGCACATTAACATAAATACACAGAGCAAAGGGAAGTAAGTAATTTGCATTTTATAAATATAATTAGCATTAACAGGATGTATGCACTCTGAAAGTCTAGGTGATATAGTTGCATTAATTCTCTTCCCTGATAGGTTTAAGTGATTCTGGAATATATTTCTTTCTAATTAGATTGTTCTAACAAGGATAACTCAGTTTGATGAACATTTAGAACTCAATAGCGTAGAACTTCTAGAATTTTAACAACATAATGAGGTATTTTTTGGCTTTCTGTGCATCAAGCTTTCAAAAATATCTTTAAAATTATTCCTACAATACTTGTTTGCTACAACTTAGAAATTTCATTCTGAATAAAGTGAATTTTTTTAACATACCAAAGTGCAGCCTGTACCCAAGGAATGACTATGTAATTGTGTGATTTTTCAAATAGGTTTTATATTCTTATGTAAGAAAAGAATCCATTTAAATAAAAAAAAAGTTAGTAATGTCTAATTCAGTGTGAACACTGAGCAGAGTATAATAATTTGAAAACCTACAGTAAATCCTAGGAAATGTATTTAGTCACCCAAAATATGTGTCTTATTTCTTAATGTATTATATTCATTTATGTTCTATTATAGCTTATCTTTTTTGAATAGTTCAGAAGTTTACAGAGTGTTTTGACTTTAACACACTGTGGTTTTTTTACTGATTGATTAAAGTGATTTTTTTTCCCCTCTATGGAGCACAGTAGCTATATCACCAAAGCCAGTAAATCCTCAGAGATTAAGGTTTAACACAGGGCTCACTTATATTCGTAAAATGTTATTTACAAAGGAATCTATTCTGTGTTGTGCTCAAAAATTGGAATTTTCCAATTCCATTGCCCAGAAAGCCTCCATTTAGTTGTCCACCCACACCCACAAGCTCACCTTTTTTTAAGTTTCCTGGGATGGAGACTCAAAAAGCCTACAACCTAACATCAAATTTTTATTGTAAACATAGTTTACTTCTGCAAATAGCGAGTTGCAATCAATTAACTAACTTCGAAAATCAATCTCACTTTTCACATTGGACAGTTTACAAGAACTAAGTATAGTGAGAAATGTATGTTATAACTATGGTGTTTTCATATAAATTGTCAAAGAATTGTAGGTCCTAAATCACATGATGGCTAAATTATCTCCTTGCTTTCCTGCTTTATTTTTTTTCTTATTTTTCTCCTTCTTGCTTATTTCCGAATTAGGCTCCATAATGCTACACAAATCAGTAAAATACCCACAGAAGCTTTCATGAAGATATGTTATACTTGACATGCCTTGGTTTGCTAGGGCTGTCATAACAGAGTGAGTGGCTTAAACAACAAAAAAATGTATTTTCTCACAGGCCAGGAGTCCAAAATCAAGGGGTTGGTGTGTGTAGCTTCTTCTGAGCTCTCTCTCCATGGCTGGCAGGTGGCCACCCACGTGCTCCCTTTTCACACGGTTGTCCCTCTGTGCACACACACCCCTCGTGTCTGTCCGTGTGTCCTAATATCCTCTTCTCATAAAGACACCTATCAGTTGGATGAGAGCCCATCCATTCAACCTCATTTAAGCTTAATTACTTCTTTGGCCCTGTCTCCAAGCAGACACATTCTAAGGTACTTGCAGTTAGGATTTCAAGACATAAATTTGGTGGGAGGAGTATACAATTTAGTCCATAACATGACTAAACTACTCTTCTGCCAAATAATCTACTTTCCCTCACTCCAGTACCCTTCCCTGTGGAACGGTTGTCATTATACGTTGCTACCTCTTTACCTCTTGGTCCTTGGTCTGGCCAATGAAATATAAGCAGAACTTTTAAAGGCTACCTTGTGGCTCTCATGATCTCTTTTCCCTTGGGCACTATTAAAGATAAATCCTTCTTTAACAGTCTGGATCCTAGAGTAAAGATAATGTAGAGCTTATCTGAAGCTTGTCTTCTGTGGATATCTATGGTGAGCAAGAAATATATCTTTGTTGATATAAGCCACTAATATTCGGGGGATCATTTGTTTTTGTAGCATACAGTTTATTTTGATTCGTATATATGTACATCATTGATGTCCTATTAAATCCTCTGTGATTCCTTATACCCTAAGGGTAAAAATTGAGTACCTGATCCCTTGTTTTGTTTACAATGGCTCTGAACATAAGAAATTAAATTATTTTCTTGATTAATAAAATGGATATATAAAATTTCATGAATTATATATTTCATCTTAAATCCAGGAGTCTTGTGCATTCAATGTCACTCTCCAAGACCTTATTCTTCAAGACATGTAAAGAAAAGTTATAGCTTCTACTGGTGATTTCATAGTTAAAAATCAATATAATTCAGAAAGAAGTTGAATATTAGTATGCCAATCACTGTTCCTTTAATCATATGTTTGAACCACTACAGCATATTCAAGGCTATTTGTGTAATTGCCCTTTCAACTGTATTAGATGTACTTAATCTAAATTACGGTATATATACACAATGAAATATTATACAATCATTAAAGGGGTGCTTATGAAGAGTTTATAATGACATGGGAAATTAATACTGTGGTAGAGTAACACATAATATACACAAAATAATAACAAATTTGTTTCTACTGAAATTCTTAGGAATAGGAAAAAAATTGGAAACATCCAGGAAACACAATTTTAATTGCAGTGTCTTTAAATAATAGGATGAGTGACTTTTTTCTCCGTTTTCAACTTTCTTTTGGGTTCCAGAGTTTGTACCTTGAGTACATATTACTTTACACAATGATTCTTAATAAATTAAAATAGTACCAGTACAAAACACAGAAATTCAAATCATATAAAAACGTCAAGGAAAAAAATCATCTTAAACTGCAAACACTCGCAGATTAAAAACCACCTTAAACATTTGCAGAACATACAAGATCCATCTCTATTCATATATATTGAACAAGAGAAAAGAGAGAAGGGAGAAATGTGTTAATACCATATATACTCTTTTGAAGTTAAATTCTATTAAATTTTATTGTTAATTACAGTTCACAAAAGAAAAACTGGAGTAAAGTTGAATACATTTAATTTTTCAGATACATATTTTTAAATGATATGAGTTATTATTTCCTTAAAAAAATCCTCTGAAGTTAAGAATAAAGGAAACCATTGTGACTTCTAACTACATGCTGTATCTCCACTGTAAAAGATGAGACGATGAGCATGGCTATATGTTCTCCTTCTTTTCTCTCCCACTATCCTGTCACATATGTTACATTATGTCTACTTTAGTGAAATTTTTAATATTTATATTTGGTTATGCAACCCAAACTTTTCAAATTGTTTGTTTGCTTTTGACTTAAGTGGATTCAGTGTTCTCCACCAGCTCTTTGCCACACGCTTTCCATTTCTGGATCCTCTTGGTTGGCTGGGAGTGTTACCATCATGTAGTTTTTTTGTTTTTTTTTTTAATGGGGGCTCGTCCCTGATCTATTACCTGAGATCTTCATGTTCAAGGAAATCTGCCTTCTACATTTATGCCTATTTTAGAGTCAGATTTTCTTTCGTTAGTAGACTTTGCTTCATCTCCTTCTTGCAGTGAATGTTGCTGTGAAAAAGTCTAAGACCAGTCTGATTTTCACTGTTTGGAGTTGACTTCTTTTTATTTCCTTGAATCTTATTCATGATTACATAAAGCAGCTCTGTGCAGACCTTTTTGCTCTAATATATTAGATAAACTATCTCTGACACTCTTCCCGTTAATTAGAGAATCATGTATCGTCTTCTACGAGCTATCATTTGAAAACTAAGTGTTATTCCATCCACTTTTTCATAGTATGATTATTTATCTGGCCCTTTTTCTCATACTCTGTCAACAATTGTCTTATCCCCTTCTAATCTTCTAATCTGTCTTACCCCCATTTATTTAAACCCACCAGTGCAATGCTGCCACCTTCAGGTCCTGGGTGAAATACAACTGGAAATTATGAATTGATGCCTTCCTTAAAAGGAAATATATATTTCCTGATGGAGTGTAAATATAAGGTCAGGTACAAAAATAGTATTCTTAGAGTTTATGCTATCCTTCGAATTCCTGTCTCTTTTTCTAGCCTTTGGAATTCAACATCTACTTTGTGTGGTCCTTGGGAAGTGGTAAATTCATCCTCTATTTTCTCACACTGATTCTTCTCTTGTTCTGACCTGGGCACTGACCTACAGAGGGTAACACATTTGGCTCCAGACGATCTATGTTCTCTTTCATCTGTGGACTCCCAAGTATTTATTTGTGTATTCTAGCAAACTCCTTTGCTATTCTGTGCCCTAGGGATTCTAGGCACACAGACAGAGACAACAACCACTTATGATCTTATGCTGATGTAATGCATCTCCTTCTTAGAATATAATTGTCTCCACTTTTCCAAATCCATCTCATGATTCACATCTTAACTCAAATCCCCACTCTGCCCTGAGCCCAGTTCCCCAGGAAGCATAACACCACATCAATCACTCTGTATCAGAAATGAACATAGTTCCCCACTTAATTGTTCTCTAGTTGCTTCATTTGTGCTCATTTATATTTATGATTATTTTATGAAGCCACTGAAGTAAAATCTTCTTTAGTTTTCTCCACACTTTCTGGTGTAATAGAGGACACACAGTAAATACTCAGCAACCCTATAAGTGTTACAGTATTTATGAGAGATACATCTAAGTGTTCAGTCAAATGAGATCTAACATGTCTATCCCTTTCTCATTCCATAGTAGGAATGAGATAGATAAAATGCGACATTAATCTTGAGCTCCTTGTTCTTCACAAAAATAATTAGGCATTATACTATATTATTCTTGGTACATACGAACCAGTTGCTTAATGTAGGCAGTTCTTGCTCTGCAAAGTCATGCAGAGTCATGAAGATGACTGTGCAAGCTGAAACCATGCAAAACAATCTTAAAAATCTATGGGAAAATTTATGATTGTTCAAAGACCATTAAAAATTTTGTCAGTGTTAAGAACTCTTACTGTTGGCTATAAATATAGAGGGAAGTGAAAAAGAGTAAAAGAAGTGTGTATTTTATACATTTTATAATGTATAAATTTAAACATTAGATATAAATTTAAACGTTTATAAATGTATAAATTTCTAATTTAAAACATTAGAAAATTGAGACGTGTTTTATTTCTGTGCAAAAAACTTATCAAGAGTAATTTGAACAGTACTTGCTTTCTTCTCACAGTATAGTTTATGACTGGAGTGAGCATCTTGTCTATGCCTTAAAGAATCATAATGCTCCATTCTAAGTTTGGATCAGGTAATTTACTTATCTTTTGCACTTTCAGTGTCAGAAAATATCTCCAAGAAAACCTTGAAAGTGAAGTTTTTTGCCAGCATCACTTCCTCTAGGACACTTTTATCCCTTTTATCACAACCACATTCCTCCTTTGTGTCTATAATTTCACCTTCACCAAGTTCTTCTGGCTCAATAACTAGAGTCTTTCAAATGGCAGCAATTATAAATCACCGTTACCAGCCATTATAATTCCACTGTTCAGTGTGAATCTCATTTCCAGTGTTATCACTTTTGTTTTCTTTGCTGCACTTTCATCTTTATTGGTTAATTCCCTCTTTCAACTACCATTTTCATGAAATGTCACATAGGTTTATCATTGGGGAACAAGTAAGCAACATAACTACACACTTTGCTGTCTGGGCAGGAACTGAATAACAGATGCACAGTGATCAATTAGCCACAGATTTTGAGAAAAGAGATGTGATTGGTCGTTGATCATAATATACATCTATTATTTATGTGGTGATTTGTGGACTGAAGAGCTATCAGCTAATTTTGTCCTTTATGCAATTATTTATAGTTAATATATAAGGTAACTGAAACTTGAACTGTGTTGCTAGGGGCCTGGTGTTACTTAACTAAAATGTGGTAACTGAAATTTGTGCACATCCAGGCTATACAAAGTGAGACTGCCTGTACTTGGTTGTAATATTTTTTAGATTGATTATTCTGTAATTTCCAAGAATAATCCTCTCTTCCTATTCTATAATTATTTAAGATAAACATATTATTTTTCTTTTATTAATTTTTAGGAATTTATTCTATATTTTTATTTCAAAATTTGAAGTTAATAACAATGTAGTTCCTTAAGTATGCCTCTTAATAATAGGAATATATCCAAGTACTGTATATATTTTCCTACTAAGTTATGCCTTACATCTTTTGAATATAATTGGAATGCGATTCACCCAGTCATTGCTTTCTTAAAGTAACATATAGTTGGGTTTTATTTTATTTTTAACTTTTTTTTATTTTTAAATAACTGAAGTGTCAGGAATGTATACATTGAAAACCTTCAGTTTTTATACCATTATCTGTTATTAGTTTCCCTTCTTCTCTGGCAGAGCAATAAAATTCTATCTCTTTTTTTTTTCTTCATTGCCTACTATATTTGAGGAATAGTTTCCTGATTTATTCATCTATTTAGTTTTATTTGTGTATTTTAATCCTCTCAGCTTGTTTCATATCTTGCTTCTTTCATAAGCTAAAGCACTTATTTCCCTAAGTAATTCTCTCTTCCTACATTTACATACAAAACATTTTCCAAGTTATCCTATTATTTTTCCTAAATTCTATCTTCCATGTTAGATATTTCCAATAATCACATATTTTTGGCACCATTCCCTTAAATTTCAAAGCAAACTTTACCTAATTTCTTATCTAGTCTTAGTTTATTGTTCTTGTCATTAGACTAGTCAACATGCTTACAAAGATATTTTCCACTAAAAAGAAGATTGGCAGTATGGAGTTGTTGAAAACACGCTCATCTAGAATTCAGGTGACCTTGGGACTTCCCTGGTGGCACAGTGGTTAAGAATCTGCCTGCCAATGCAGGGGACACGTGTTCGATCTCTCGTCTGGGAAGATCCCACATGCCATGGAGCAACTAAGCCCGTGCACCACAACTACTGAGCCTGCGCTCTAGAGCCCGCGAGCCACAACTACTGAGCCTACGTGCCACAAATACTGAAGCCCGTGCGCCTAGAGCCCATGCTCCTCAACAAGAGAAGCCACCACAATAAGAAGTCCGCGCACCGCAATGAGGAGTAGCCCTCGCTCACCGCAACTAGAGAAAACCCGCGTGCAGCAATGAAGACCCAACGCAACCAAAAATAAATAAATTAAATAAATAAAATTTTTTTAAAAAGTGGTATAGAATTCAAGTGACTTGAATTCTACTCCTAGCTCTAATCTAAGCAGTGTGGCCTCTAGAAAATCAATTTTTCTGAGCATCGGTTTCATTATCTGTAAAATGATACACATTTGGGAAGGGAAGATCTAAAGTAGACAATTTGTATGTTTCTTTGACTTTGTATCCCATCCTGATTGAAGTTTCCTTTTCCTGTGTCACTTAAAATTTTCCTTCAATATCAACTTTGAATATATGCATTTATCTCTAAAATATTTCTGTCACTATGGTAACCTCTTTAGGAATATAAGTATGTTAACTTTGAGACTCCTCCCCCCCCATAGTTTCAATTATTGTTTCTAAAGATTCCTAGCCATTGAAAATACATTATATCAGAACCTATTCTATTCCCCCAAAATCAGGCATATAAGGTAGTAAAGATTAATTCCGTTATGATTAGATGATCATGTATTATAAAATATTGTCATTCTGTTGGTGCTGACACAGTGAGAAGAAAAGATGTCTTCTTTTGTGTTGCTTTACTAAGACATTGTATCAATGAGGCTTTAATCAGAAAGAAAGAGCCCTCAAAAAGTATTTACAACAGAAGGAGTCTATTACAGAGATTTCTTTTTTACATGGATGATGGAGGACTAGAAAGCCAAATAGGTGATGGCGAGTAACGTCAGATATTAGGACCAACATGAAACCATCACCACCCCTAGGCAGGAGAGACAAAGAAAAGAGGTACCGTTATCAAAGGGCAAGAGCCAGAATCACAACCACGTGAAGGTAGAATCGTGGCAGGACTTCACCGGGAGCTGGAACCACAGAGAAGGCATGGCCCCCACCAGAGAGCTGCCCCAGGGGGAGGAGGAAGAGGAGGAAAAACACTCAACCTTTCTCCTCTCCTTCTTCACCGCTCCCTCCACAACCCTAATATCACCCTGCAATTTCCAGCAGTGCCTCCCATTGGCTGCACCCAGCTGCAGGCTTGCTGACATGAAGCCTGGGAAATGCAGCCTGCAGAGGCCAGCCCTACAGGGCAAGAGAAAGGAGTGGACCTGAGGGCCAATAAGCCCAGGACAGCCCAAGTATACATAATAGGCATGCTGGTTTCCTCCTCTTATAAAACAGTCCATCCTTTGTCTGAGAGAGGTGCTGATTTGTTTTATATCTGATAAAAAATAAATCACTCTTTTCTGCAATAAGGATATTTATCAAAGAAAGTACATCGTTTCATATTACTTAGCAAAATGAAAGAAATTCACCGAAACAATACAATGCAGGACATATTTTTCTCAGATTTTCATTAGCTAGATCTGTATTACAAATCAGAATGAGTCTCTGGGAAACCCGAAGACAAGGCCAGATATCTAGGGAAGAGGTAGAATTACAGACCTCTTCCACGCTGAATTCTCTCTCTGCTTACACACACTCTGCTAACTGACTATCCTTAGGAAGCAAGTCCCTAACCTTTCTGTGCTGTACCCTGTCCAGCTGACTCACAAGTCAGAGGGTGGAGAAACCAGGGCTAAGCATCCTCTGGGAACCACAGGCATATTTAGCTGCTACCCATCAACCCAGAGACATGACCTAAAGAAAACAGGGCCAACATGCAAGGCTCTGTTCTAAGCAGTTCCCATGTGTTAACCGTTCTAAATGATTTTTTTTGTATATCGACAACTTTAATATTCATTAGTGCAGCTAATTGCATATAACTACCTAGAGTTACCTCAAAGAACTATGCAGTCTCATACTTTCAGGTTTTTCCACATGGTTCCCGCTTCCTGAAATGCCTCTACCCCTAATCTACCTTATTCATTCATTTATTTGTAAAATATGTGTTGAGTACTCACCACATGGAAGTCTCTTTGCCACCATCTAGGGGCTCATCGGTCTATAGGTACGTGCAGGGGCTGTGGGAACACAGAGGATAGGTGTGTGAATCCTATTTGGGCAGGTGATGACATGAAGGGCAATAGGAGTTAGCAGCAACTTCAGAAATGCCCACACTTTGACGTCTTCCCTGATTGACCTCCCCCTCATATTAATAATATGAATATGACAGTTAACATTAGCTTCTCGGTATTACTATTCTTTCCATTTTGTTCTTTGAAGACCTTGTATGCAATAAAGTCTCCTCTACACAGTTCCAGAAGACAGGATTAAGGCCAGTAGGAGGAAGACCGCCATCTTCCTAATTTGTTTTCACCTTAAGGATGAAGCATTCTTTTTTTTTTTTTAATATGTATTTATTTATTTGGCTGCGCCGGGTCTCAGTTGTTGCACGTGAGATATTTGTTGTGGCATGTGGGGTCTTTAGCCGCAGCATGTGGGATCTAGTTCCCTGACCAGGGATTGAACCTGGGCCCCCTGCATTGGAAGGAGCCTTAGCCACTGGACTAACCAGGGAAGTCCCTAAAGATGAAGTATTCTAATATTAAGAACTTCCCCAAAACTGAAGACTTGAGGTGGTAGAAACCCTATTTCTGGAAGTGTTTAAACAGAAACTGGGTGGTCCTAGGAACATTATAGATAAAGCATTGGGTAGGAGATTTTACGTAGTGATTTGCAGATTACTTCAGACATAAATTATGTAAATTTTTAAATATATCATTAGTTATGATATCCATGAAGTTTTATCCTCATGGATATATATAAAATATTCAAAATGTACAAGCGTACAAAAATAATGGAGTTGATTTTTCTTCTCTTCACCAAGTCCTATAATACATTGTAAAAAAGAGAGAACTGATTACAGTGGCTACCATTTACTGAACCTTTGCTGTGTTCCACACACAGTGCTAGGTGCTTGGTAAACATAATCTTTAATCCTCATAAAAGTTCTGCAAGGTAGTCATTATTAACAGACTAAGACAGAGTGGTTAAGTAACGTATCCAAAGTCACACAGTGAATCAAAGAGCTAAAAATTCTACCTTGGTCTGACTCCAGATTCTGTACTAATTTACTACATTCTATGGGTCCCACTTTGAGACATCAACTTAAAAAAAATGAAGCACTAAATATTTATTGAATGCTTGGTGCTGGTAGGTTTAATAAAATTTTTAAATAAATATAAAATGTAGTTCTTGCCCTTAGGAGTTGAACTATCCAGTTAGGAAAAGAAAATACTGTATATTAAAGGCTAACTAACAATCACATCAAAAAGATGAGTGCAAAAAAAAAAAAGATGAGTGCAACACATCAACCTTAATTTTACATCTAGAATATAAAAGTTATAATTTTCCTTCCTAGTAGTTACTTACCCAATCAATTAGGTAATCAATTAGCCAGTTATAACCATTATTTTGATTGAGTTTGGAAACCAAGGTATAAAATGTCTAAATATCGCCCTTTTCCATAGCTGAAGGACTATACTAATGATTTTCACTGAAAAGACCAATAAATATGCCATAACCTCTTCAGTGATTTGTGCCCATAAAATTTGCCCTTTGATTTACAAGTCCAGCTGCTCTTTACACAACATGGTATTATTTGCACGTCCTTCCCTTTAGACTCGTAACATACTTGGATCTTTGTTCAAGAATAGCCCCCCATACCAGCCTAATGCTCCACGAGCTGCCCTGCTCTCGGCCACCGCTACTATCCTCACAGTGTCCACTAGGCTGTGTTGCTTCAAGTGGTCTTCCTGTGCCATATATAGTCGATTAATTTTGAATCGAAAGCCCTTCATGGTTGTCATATGGATGTCATATCGTCTAATTTGGAGTCTACCGTCTAAATTGTATGAGTGACATGGAGTAGTGTTCTGTCTAACAGGTAATGAAATTATGTACCGTACATGAAAGATACCTATGGAACAATGCGACACCTCTATTCCAATTTCCAACCTATGGGCAGTATATCTCTACTGGACTAAAGAATTATTACAAGCAGTTCTCAAACTCATATTCCTGCCACAGGCAGAATAAGGAATGTACACAAGCATATATGTACTACTATTTTCATATATGTATGATTAAGAAAACAAATTTATTCAAACGGTTACTGAATTTATATAGTTTTATCATTTTTTAATCAATGGATACTTAAGATATCTGTTACAGATTAACTTTTGGGGGGAAGCAGACTCTGAGATGGTGTTTAGCATGTAGGATATTTATTAAGGGGTATCTGTGGAAGGGAGAAGAAGAAGAAAAAATGAACAGAGAGAGAAGTTGAATTCTGATGCGGGACAAATGCCAGCCTCAGCTAACCCCATGGGGGATTCTCGGGCTAGAAGGTCCTCTTCAGAGTAGCCACAGTCACTCTGAGGTCTGTCATTGGGTGTGGGTTAATCAGGAAGGGTTGTGATCTTGGACAAGGAGGCTTTCTGGGGTCAAGGCAATTTCAGAAGAGGTCTGGCTGTCAAGGGCTTCCCAGCAGCTTTTTTAGCAGCTAGAGCAACAAGTACTTCATTGAAGAGGGATCTGGGCAGCACATCACAGTGTCAGCTACAGCCCTTTCCTTGTGCTACTTGGGAGTCACAATTCATACACATTCTGTGAAAAGGTCCTCCAAGAATCCAATAGACCACTCTTCTAGAGGGAAACTTAGAAGAGAAAGGTGAGTAGAACTGTGAGATAATAGAAAATATATGTATTGGTCTCTGTTCCCAGTTCCTGGCACAGACCTCCTAAAATTCTTGTAATTTTCTAAGTGATAAAAGCATTAAGAGTGTCTTGTGTTCTAACATTTGGTCTTTGGCCCCAGTTTCTGACACAGAGCTCCTAAATCCCTTGGAATTTGCTGAGTGATAGCAGTGTCTTTTGTTCTAATGAGGTGACTTTGATGAACGCCTGGATGGGAGCTGGTCCCCTGTCCCATACGTGCCCCATTTCTAGCAGGATTCTGTGATGACACTTTCATTCTCTAGGTGTTAATGATAACTCAGATTCTATATATTGTAGCCCTTGATATGTTTGTGTATTCCCCAGTCTCTACTGTACAATTCTACCCAAGAAATTGGTCCCTATTGGGTAAGGATGGGAACCTTTACCACGTATAGTTGCCATAATCTTTCAGGGTCATTATTCCAGGCAAAGCAGCTTTTTCTTTCATCAGTGGACTCCAGCTCCAAAAACTGGCTCAGTAGAGAAACTGGGAAGAACATTAGAGCTTTATATTGGAGAAATTGCCCTTGAACTCATAATCATCCACCTTTAGTTTCTTTTGCTCTTACAGATTGAATGTATCTTTGTTTACTTCTCACTTATTTTGTCCCTAGGGTCTTCATGCTCTATTAAATTAGTGAACTTCTGCTTCTCCTACTTTGCAATTAAATATGAAAATTTCATCCACCTGACTTCCAACAGGTAACCCTACCAGGTTTCCTCCACTGCTCCAAGCCTGTCATCCCCTAGCAATGGTCCTGTTGCTATTAGTGTTGCTAGCTCCCTAATACCCTCTTTTATCACCAGCCTTGTCCTACAGAGAACCACCACCACTAATCCCAGTGATGCTGGTGCCACTCTCAGCAGCGTTCCTTGTGGCTTTGGTAAATGGTGTACCCTCTGGGTCTTCCTATGGCGCATAATCACCTGGTACACCTCTTGGCTTTACATAGCCAGCCCGCTTCCCTGAGCCCGTAAACACATTGTCTGTTCTCTGCCAAAGCAGTGTCTGGCACTTCATCCTCACTTAGCCCAGGCCATTGACTACCCCAGGCTTCTGGGGGCCATCCTATTAGCAAATTTGCACCATCTCCTAGGGTCATTACCAGAGTGTTAAATACAGTATTCTGGGAGAGTGATCTCAAATTAATAACCTTTCCTTTATCCAACCTTATGCACTGGCCCTCTTTTTTTTTTTTTTTTTTTTTTTAAGGTACGTGGGCCTCTCACCGTTGTGGCCTCTCCCGTTGCGGAGCACCGGCTCCGGACGCGCAGGCTCAGCGGCCATGGCTCACGGGCCCAGCCGCTCAGCGGCATGTGGGATCTTCCTGGACCGGGGCACAAACCCGTGTCCCCTGCATCGGCAGGCAGACTCTCAACCGCTGCGCCACCAGGAAGCCCTGCACTGGCCCTCTTGATCAAATACCCTGAGTTCAAGCCGACACATACTTTCTTGGCTTTTGTTGGCATGTTTCTAGCAAGGCCTTGTGTGTCCTTAGATATAGAATCATTTTCCTCACTTATCATTCTCAGCACATTCCCAGCTGAGCTGCTTTGTGAGTTAAGCCTAGCTATTGACCCAGTGACCAAGTAGGGAATAGGAACAGATCCTGAAGACGGAACACGTTATCTTGCATGGAAGAAGCCTCATTACCTTGAAGCCAAAAGGAGTGACTTATTTGAATAGGGAGGGCTGGGGCATTTTAGCATCTTACTTTCTTTAAACTTATTATTTCTCCCATAAACCTCAAACTCATGATTCATTACACCAGCTAATTCAGTCCTTCCATTTGCATACTATACCAATTCACTACTGGTAAAGGTTTTAACAATTAGTGTGGGGGGCTATCTGTTTTCTACCTTCTACCAGCTCTAGGGCCCTCTTTGCCAGCAGTCAATGAGCGATGCAGCTCCAAACCCCATTTTAGCTCCTGCTTTCTCAGAACATTCCTGGCATCAAGTATCACTGGTCAGTTTGGATTCCCTGTGAAGCAAATTCTTAGATGTAGTTTAGCAGGCAGGATATTCATTAAAGAGTGGAACAGAGGGGAAGTAGAAATTTCTATTCATGACCATGCAGTTACATCAAATTCTATCAAATGTGTAAAATTTAATCAGAGAAAAATAAAAACAATGCTGGAAAATTCATCTGACAATTTCTTTTCAATGTTTGTGTCTTACGTTAAATCTTAAGAATTACTATTTTGTTTTGAATGAATTTTCAAAACCTTGATTTGTGTGCATAGAAAATTTTCATAGCAGAATTAAAAGAAGCTGGGAGTAGAAATCTAGCAAGAATAAATGTGCATTTACTCATTGTTTTAACATAGTTATTGAGCATCTACTATGTGCCAGACCCTGTTTTAGACACTAGGAATATATCAGTGAACTAACGAGAAAAAGATCTCTGTCCCCAGGAAGATGAGGGAGGTAGATGATGAACAATAAACATAATAAATAAGTAAATGATATAATGTGGAAAATGTGATAAGTGCTGGGGGTCAAATGAGCAAGGTAAGGGGGATTAAAAAGTGTGATGATGCTATTTTCAAATTAATGAGATATTCATTGTAAAAATCTCTAAGAAGTTTAAGTTTGAGCAGAGACTTGATGGAGAAATGAATCAGAGTGTCAGTGTTTGTTCTCAAGCCCTAATTTCCACAGGATGATGTAAAGAGGGCCAGGTAATGAGTACACAAGCAGTGGGTTACACTGCAGAAAAATCCCTAAACGAGAGTATCCAAAACTTTTATAATGAGTAGTAATCCTGCTTGACTTTTGTCCCAGAGAAAGACACTATTTCTATCATCCGAGGCTGTTCACTACACAAACATCCTTAAAAGATATTTTAGAAAAGAGAGTCAGTGCCTTTTCTCACAAAACTTACAGAAACGCTGTAGACCCATAAGGAATGGTCTTCCAATGACTGAGACCTTGACAAGAGCAATTGGTTGGAGTGATGGGATTTAAAGCCTAATCGCAGTTAAGTTCTAGAAAGAATGAGAGGAGAGGATTTAGAGGCAACAATTACAGGTCTATAGTTATTGTCTTTTGAAATGTTTTGCTCCAGTAGATGGGATAGTAGCTAAAAGGGAAGTGTACTTGAAACAGGTTTTCTCTTTTTGTTTTTTTTTAAGGTGGAAGGGACAAAAGTACGTTTGTAGGCTGATAAAAAATTACCTATTAAATGAGGAAAAATTGGTAGTCTGGGAAAGGGGATGCAAAATTACTGGATGGTGCATTTGAGTAGAGAAAGGGGGGAGATTTATTTGAAAGTATAGGTTTCAACCTTAAGATTACAGCTTCCAGAGGGAAGAGATCATAAGAATAGAGACTGAATAGATAAATAGATGTGGTGTTGAGTTTGTGGAAGTTTTCTTCTGATCGCTTCAATTTTCTCAGTGAAGTAGGAAGTAAGAGCAAAAGTTGAAAATGAAAATAAGAAAATGTTGGAGATTTGAGTAGAGAAGAGTAGGTATGAAATAGTATTCTAGGAGAATGCATAGACCAGAAAACTACAGTATGGTGGCCAAGGAATCTTCCTGAGGCTCCTAGCCATGAATTTGAAGTTAAATCACTCAGCATGGTTTTGTCTTTTTCCAACTTCGATTAGTTGCGCAAGTGCAGGTGTAGATTAGGTGGAGCGTTGGAAATAACCAGTGCTTTGGGTTTTCCCATCTTCTGCAGGTCACCTGCATTGTCAACGTTGGAAATAGTGAAAAATATACAGGTTCTGGTGACCCTCCACTTCTACTTGTTTTCCTCCCTTCAAGGTTTTTCTCCCAGTTGTCGGCCCCGCTCACCTACAGCGACTTTTAGCCATCCCAGATGCAAACACTAGAGCTTTCCATAGATTTCTTTTCCCGTTCTTACCAACGTGTAAGGTCTAAGCCATATGATGAATTCTCTCATTTCTACATCATTCAGAGTGTTTCTGCTTACCTAATTAAACCTCAGCCCATCCAGGTGCCTCTTTATTTTTTCCCACAGACCTTTGGAAACTGGGCCTGGAGGTCAGCTAGGTGTTTTCCTTGTTTGTTCATTGTTGCTGCCCAATTACTGTCTCTCCTCTTCCCTAACCTCTGCCCCATCTCAGTTTCAGATCTCTTCTGATCAATTATACCACCACTACGTTCCATTGCTGCTTTCATCTTGATGCTTTCTTTCTGGATTCAGTGTCAATCTCTCCAATGTCAAGCCAGCCTCCTTCTTCCTTTCTCCTTTCTCTCTCTTTCTGTCTCTATTTTCATGTCTGAAATTTTTTAACATTTTTGTTTTTTAATATATTTTCCTTATTGAGGTATACTTTCTATACCATACAATGCAAAGATCAAAGTGTGCAATTAAATGAGTTTTGTCAGATCGAGATACAGCCATGTTATCATCACCAAATCAGATATAGAACTGTTGAAATCTCTCTGTGCCTTCATACAAAAAACTATGAGGCTTCTCTCACATTTTTTTCCCTTTAGAGGCTCTGCTTAACTTGTCTTCTTGGCCGTACCTTTTCTCCATTTCTGAATGAAATCCATGAAGATACTCTCAAGAGCTAAATGAAATATGTACCTCCTCCTCCATGAATCCACCTTTGAAGGCAAATCTTGACCAGTTGTTCTCTCTTTGGTTCACACGTGGCACTTTGCTTATATTTCACTTCAGCAATTAGCAAAACTTGCCACCTTTATAATGCTCAGTAGGTCTTCAGTTATTGGAAAGCAGGATGGTGTCATATTCATCTTTGAATCACTAGTGCCTTGAAAACAGTAGCTGCTTAGTAAATGTATATTGAATCTGGAATGGTGGTAGATTTTCTTTTCATCCTTTCAAGTTGGTACACTATTTGGGAGCAGGGAGGACGAAGCCAAGTTGAGCGTGGCAGTCGTCCTCAACCAGACGGAAGACTCCCATAGGCACCCAAAGTGTCAATGAGTCTGCAAGGCACTCACCTCTCCTCCTACTCCTGTCTCCTCCCTCCAGAAAAGGGCAACAATAAGAATGACGGAGAATACTTATTGAGTGCTTACTCCCCCAAATGCCCCAACTAATTTGTCAAATACCTAAGCAATATATTTCCAACTCAAATACATCATATAATCTGTAATTTTTCTCACCCTTCTCAGCACTGCGATCTCTTTCCAGAATTCCACCCTCTGGAACCTGATTGGAACCTCCTTTTATTAGAGTGCCTTTACTGGATCACCATTTCCTGGATCCTATGTTTTTTTCTATCTCTTCTTTATCCTACATTTTGCAGAAGCACATCTTTCAGTACCTTCCCAAAGAGAGTGCAAGTTAGATACTATTTTTAGTGTTTGTATTTTTTAAGGTGTCTTCATTCTGCTTTTCATCTGGTCAATAATTTAGCTGGGTTTAGAAACGTCAGAATTTTGAAGGTATTTCTCCATTGACTTCCAGTGTTAGCGAAATTTGGTACCATTCTGAGATTGATTCTTACATGAGAGCCATTTTTCTTTCTGGATATTTCTAGGATCTTCCTTTTATGCCCTACTGTCTGTAATTTTACTCTAATATGCCTTGACATGGGTCTTTTAAATTTACTGTGCTGTGCCCTCAGAGTGAGTTTTAAATCTAGGGATTCATACGCTTCAGCAAATTTGACTGCATGCATAAAATTTGCTGTTTTTGAGTGATTCTGCGAAAGACAAGAATTGTCAGTGCATGATCTTATCACTGTAAAAGTTTCATCAGTAAAAGCATCTAGGATGGAAAAAGAAATGGGAGTATATTTTTGCACAACTGCTTATCTAGGCCAGCCTCTTATTTTTATTTTCACTTGGCTCGTGTGCAAACATGCTGTCACGTAGTTTCCAGTTTCTCTTCTAATTTAAGGTTTTAAAAGAAACTTGAAGAGCCTAAGCTATTTTTCAACACTCTCTTATTCTTTGTTGACCTCGATTTCTCCATCAGTAGAAATTAATCTTTTTCTGCAATAAAATTCTGTAGGATAAATAAAATATACCCACAATGTCTTTGAATTTATCAATCCTGTTGTGGTAGGCTGAATAATACCCTCTAAAGATGCTGTATCCTAAACTCCAGAACCTGTGAACGTGTTACCTTACATGGGAAAGAGACTTTGCTGATGTGATTAAGCTGAGGCTCTTAAGATGGGAGATTACTCTGAATGATCCTGATGGGCTCAACACTATCACAGGGTCCTTACAAGGGGGAGGCAGGAGGGCCAAAGTGAGAAGGAGAGATGTGTTGGTGGAATCAGAGGTCTGAGAGAGAAAGAGATTTCAATATGCTATCCTGCTGGCTTCGAAGATGGAGGAAGGCATCTTCCTCTAGAAGCCAGAAAAGGAGGCATTCTCCCCTAGAGCCTCCAGGAGGAACCAGCCGTACTGACAATTTGATTTTAGCCCAGTAGACCCCTGACTTCCTGAAACTATGAAATGATGGATTTGTATTGTTCTAAGATACCAAAATTGTGATACTTTGTTAGAGCAAAAATAGGAAATAATATGTCAGTTTACTAGCTCATCATTTTTGGAAATTATATTAATCTGACTTTAACATATAATTATAGTACTTATTGACCGATTCTGTACCAATCTCTTTTTGGGATTAGATACTGAACTTTCACTTTATAACTAAGAACCTCATGTGCCTGGGTTATAAGACCCAAGAGGTATGGATATAAAAAGAATTTCTGTAGAAAAGAGCACACAGTTTATCTCCCCATCCACTGCTCACTTCAGACTAGATTTCAGTCAGGCACGCAATGCTTCCAACAAAGGCAAATCTTTAATTCTACAGAGTGCTGGTTAATAATGTGGACCTGGGTTCAAATGCTGGCTCTACTACTAGCCAGCTTGCTAAGTTTGTAAGCCTCTGTTTCCTTGACTGTAAAATAGTGGAGATCATTAGAATTCCCAATTCATAGAGGTTTTGTGAGAAGTAAATTAATCCATGTAAATTACTTAGCATAATGCCGGAGACAACGTAGGTATAAGCCCTCAGCAAGGATAAGTTATTATTAGTATTAGTTATCATCATTATTATTAACACCAGTTTATTAAATTATTCAAAAGGAAATACATTCCTATCACACCATATTGTTAGTGCTCTTTCTTTGGGACTATGTCTGCTGTTGCCAAACCAAATTCTTCTATTAAAGGTAATATTTTTGAGCGACATTTTTGAAGTTCGTTTTTTCTTTTCTGTAATTCATGTGTTTTCCATTTCAAAATAGGTAGAGACTTCCTAAACAATACTATTTCAATATGCATTAAACATTAAACAAAATAATAAAAATCTTATTGCCATATGGTAAGAGTCAGGAAATCTGGCTCCCACATGATGAAAATAGGACAGATTGCCTTCCATCCACCAAGCCTACAAAATATCCATCAGTTGGAATAAATCATCTCAGTTATCAACATGAGAACTGGCTTTACTTTGCAACTGTTTCCTTATATGATTCATGTCCTTTGCCACAGCTACTTTTCTGTGATAAAATATTTTAGGAATATTTCTTCTAAAGAAGACATCTATGTCAGTAAGTGAAAGTGCACTGTCAGTTCAAAAGAAAGAGAGGGAAGAGGAAGGAAGGAAGGAAAAAAGGGAGGAAGGAAGGAAGGAAGGAAGGGAGGGAGGAAGAAGGGAGGAAAGAAGGAATCAGGATGTTATTCTGATAATTTGATATCTAGGGGGTTTGTCTGTTATTATGGCATTGTGCCAAGTCTAGTTGTTTTCTGACATATTTTTAGGTCTGTACTTAATGTACCATGTCTATTTCTTTATCAGTCAATTTGAGTGTTAATTGCTGGTGCATAATCTTAGCAACATTATTATTCCTGTTGGTAAAGTCTTCAGCAGTGAACAACAGACCGTTTCCTGATTGCCTGTTCCATTGCTACACTAGTTGTTCCTTCCCATTCTGTGGCTTCCTTTACCACAGAATTTTGCAAACTTCTCTGTCCTAAGACTCATGAAGTAAAAATAGAGGTACTCAGGCCTCTCCTATGGGGAATCTGATTTAGTAGGTCTGAAAGGGGGGCCAGAAAAACTATATTTTTAACTGATGAATCCTATGCCAAATTGGGAACACTAATTTACACTACTTTATGTTTGTAAAGTTACTTTTTTTTTTTTTTTTTTGCTTTAAATCCTCAAAGGAAGCAAGGATTGATAGTAAACACATGAAAGGATTCGATATAGGCTTCCAGTGGTTGAAGGAGAACAGTCCTTTCTAGCACTTGATTACAGATCTCTGTAAAATCCTAAGGAATATATTCTTGCCTAATCTGGCCACACAAACAATAGGACACAGTGAAGAGGCTAAAAACAATTAAAGAATCAACTTACCAACCCATGATCCCTGTCCACAGCAAGCTGCTGTACTAGTGTTTGCAATAGCTTCTAGATGAGAGAGTCTGCACCAAAAATTGTAAAAATGCCTTGGGTGAAGAGAGGGCAAAAAAGAGAGTAACTCCCATCTCATGCTGGAACACGTAGTAAATTGCTTAAACTATAGAAGAACTTGGCATCTGCATTCATTACGGGGACAGAAAGAATAATAAGGTAAGCTTTAGTTTACCATTTTAAACATGATTTCTCCTGTTGCATATTTTAATTCCCTGGCCTCAGGGTCCTTTTTAATTGGAGGAAGAAGTGTCTATGGGTGGTTGTTTTTTCAGATATCTTCCATATACATAACTCTGATCCCTTTATAGTTCATGCCTTACCAAAATTCTCTTAAAGTGGAATATTTGTTGAAAATCAGACAGATGGTGATCTGGAAAAAAAATGGGAAAACATCCATCTTCCATGTGTCTTTTAGATTCCAGCTCTTTTTATAGTTACAGAAAATTAAGAGTTTTTGCCCTTTCTCAGTTTTATCAAATTTTTCAAAAGTTAGATAATGCTCTTTTGAAGTCAAAGGAATCTATAAGAACAAAGACAAGACAAAGAAAATGGATGTAAATGAGGATGATTTCTATAACCTCTCATATTCTAATTCAAGAATTATTTCACAAGCACTAAGTACTGAGAATCTGACAGCTGCTGAAGGTTCAACTAATAAGTCTTTGCCTTCTTGGAGTTAATACTGGGCGGGGGATGGGGAGGAAGTAGAAAGAATTACAGTTAAGTGATAAACATGCAAAGGGAATAAAGGAGAGGAATTGCCTAACAAAGAGGTAAAGCCAGACAGAACGGAGGGAGGTGAACAAATCTTAACAGAAGAGGTAGTATGTGAGCCACAGTAATATAGGATGAGCTGAAACTTGCTCTGAGCATTCGTTCTTTGTGGGACAGATTTGAGGATATTCCATTAACTGAAGTGAAGGAATCTGTGGGGAAGAAGAGGGATGGATGATTGACAAGATCTCAAAGAGGGAAGGAGGGCATACGATCGAAAAAGCAGAAGGTCAGATTAGCTAAAACTAGAGATGGAGGCCTCTTCCTTAGAAAACTGACAAAATGGTTAAATGGGATGAAGTGAGATTGTAGACAAATGTGTAGTCCAAAGGCAAAACATTAAGGTAGTTTAGGAATCTAGACTTCCGTTCTTTTATTTTTTCTTATTTTTTATTTTATTTTATTTTATTTTTCAACATCTTTATTGGAGTATAATTGCTGTACAATGTTGTGTTAATTTCTACTGTACAGCAAAGTGAATCAGTTATACACATATGTACATTCTTTTATATATTCTTTTCCATTATAGTTTATCCCAAGATACTGAATATAGTTCCCTGTGCTATACAGTACGACCTTGTTGCCCATCCATTCTATATGTAATAATTTGTATCTACTAACCCCAAACTCCCAGTCCATCCCTCCCCCACCTACCCACTTTGGTAACTACAAGTCTCTTCTCTATGTCTGTGAGTCTGTTTCTATTTCATAGATAGGTTCATTTGTGGCATAGTTTAGATTCCACATATAAGTGGTATCATATGGTATTTGTCTTTCTCTTTCTGACTTACTTCACTTAGTATGATAATCTCTAGGTCCATCCATGTTGCTGCAAATGGCATTATTTCATTTTTTTTATGGCTGAGTAGTATTCTGTTGTACATATGTACCACATCTTCTTTATCCATTCATCTCTCAGTGGACATTTAGGTTGTTTCCATGCCTTGACTATTGTGAATAGTGCTGCAATGAACATACGAATGCATGTATCTTTTTGCATTATTGTTTTGTCCAGATACATGCCCATGAGTGGGATTGCTGGATCATATAGTAATCCTATTTTTAGTTTTCTGAGGAAACTCCATACTGTTTTCCATAGTGGCTGTACCACTGACACTTCACCAACTGTGTAGAAGGGTTCCCTTTTCTCCACACCCTCTCCAGCATTTGTTATTTGTAGACTTTTTAATGATGGCCATTCTGACCGGTGTGAAGTGGTCCCTCATTGTAGTTTTGATTTTCATTTGTCTAATAATTAGTGATGTTGAGAATCTTTTCATGTGCCTATTGGCCATTTGTACGACTTCTTTTTAGAAATGTCTATTTAGGTCTTCTGTCTATTTTCTATTGGGTTTTTTTTGTTTGTTTGCTGTTGAGTTGTATGAGTTCATATATTTTGGAAAGTAAGCCCTTGTCAGTCGCATCATTTGCAAATAGTTTCTCCCATTCCATAGGTTGAATTTACATCTTGTTTATAGTTTCCTTTGCTGTGCAAAAGCTTGTAAGTTTGATTAGGTCCTGTTTGTTTATTTTTATTTCTATTGCCTTGGGAGACTGACCTAAGAAAACATTGGTAGAATTTATGTCAGAGAATGTTTTGCCTATGATCTCTTCTAGGAGTTTTATGGTGTCTTGTCTCTTATTGTCTCTTATTTAAGTCTTTAAGCCATTTTGAGTTTATTTTTGTGCATAGTGTGAAGGTGTGTTCTAACTTCATTGATTTACATGCAGCTGTCCAACTTTCCCAGCACCACTTGAAGAGACTGTCTCTTTCCCATTTTATATTAAATAAATATAGAGCTTTAAATGTGTTACCTTAATTAATTCCTCCCAACAGGGTTGGTACTGTTACTGACTCCATTCTACCAAATAGGAATTTGAAAATTTAAGAAATTATGTAACTGCCCCAGGTTGCACAAGTCTTGATTGATAGAGTTGTAATTCAAGATAAGAGCATTGGCTCAGAATGAGAGGGACAGTTAGGGAAAGCTGTGAACGATGTGGATAAACTCTCTTGAGATTTGGAGAAGAAGCCAATGGGGAAAGAGAAAAGAATAGTTGAGGAACACTGAGGGCCCAGGTAAGAGTGAAATCCTTTGGTCTGATAAAAATCAAGTTTCTTTTCCAATGAAAGAGAAGCGTGGATATTGGAGAACATTAGTGACCACTTTTGTTTTCTTTTTTAATGTACTTACTTGTCAATAAATAAGCAGCAACACCCTATGTCAGGTTCCTTTTCTTTTTAATCTAATGCTCTGTGAAATTTGAAATTGTGATATAACAGTGCAAAAACATCAGATTTGGTATTATCAGAACAAACTTGTAGTCCTAACTTTGGATTTGTAATTTTTAATATCTCTGGGGTTCATCTCATCTTTAAAATGCAAATCATCTTGAAGTTCACATTCCATCCCTGTAAATTAACTGACATAATCATTTAGAAATGAGATGAATGTGAATACACAAAGGGACTATCTTCTTGTGCTTTAGTTGATCAAAACATGCATATGTATATATGTTTTAACAAGTTATTTTCTGTTTATGTAATGCTAAACAGGAGATTCAAGAAAGCGTTGACAGTTCAAACATGTCGATAGTAATAAAATTAATCTTTTTTTAATCAATTTAGTTATTTAGTTATTTTTGGCTGCATTGGGTCTTCATTGCTGGATGCAGGCTTTCTCTAGTTGCAGCGAGCAGGGGCTACTCTTCGTTGCGGTGCGTGAACTTCTCATTGTGGTGGCTTCTCTTGTTGCAGAGCACGGGCTCTAGGTGCACAGGCTTCAGTAGTTGTGGCACGTGGGCTCAGTAGTTGTGGCTTGCAGGCTCTAGAGCGCAGGCTCAGTAGTTATGGTGCACTGGCTTCGTTGCTCTGTGGCATATGGGATCTTCCCTGACCAGGGTTCAAACCCGTCCCCTGCATTGGCAGGTGGATTCTTAACCACTGCACCACCAGGGAAGTCCTAATCTTTTTATTTTATATGTGCTTTGGAGTAACAAGATTTGATTCATCCTCTGTCTTCTTAAATATCTAGTTTCCAGTTTAATTCAATAGTCAGATTTAAATCAAACCTCAAGGCAAAGAGAAGCTCCATGTCTGAAAGTTTCCAAGTTAGTTGGAATGGAGTCCTATTTAGTAAAGTTTCAACAGTGGTGATCATCTTCAGGAAACTTGTAGGGTAAATTTCTACTTGACTAAATTTATTTACTAGGGCATTATAACTCAGATTTTGTTTTGCTTTTCCCTGGGAAAACAACTGAACTGATTAAGTTTATAAACAAAAATAACTTTAAAAGAGAATACACATACTTTTTCAAGTGTACATGGAACATTTACAAGAGAGTATATTCTGAATGTATATCATGGCTCAATAGATTTCAAAGGATCCCATTCATACCAAGTACGTTCTCTATCAAAATGGAATTGAATTAGAAATGAATAACAGAAATATATCTGGAATATCCCCCATTATTTGGAAGCCAAATAACATATTTCTAAATAATGTGTAGGTCAAAAAAGAAATTAAAATGGAAATTAAAAACTATTTTGAGCTGAATGAAATGAAAATACAACATATCAAAAGCGTGGGCTGCTGCTAATGCAGTATTTAGTGAGATATTTTTGGCCTTCAACACCTATAACTGAAAAAAAGAAAAAAAAAGACCTCAAGTCAAAGCCTTCAGCTTCAAACCTTAAAAAATCTAGAAATGAAAAGAATTAAACTCTAAGTAAGCAGTAAGGATATATCAGAGATCAAAGCAGAAACCAAAGTAATAGAAAACAGAAAATAAAATAAGAAAAGAAAAATAAAGGAACTGAAAGCTGGTTCTTTGTGAAGATCAATAAAATTGATAAACTTCTAAAAGACTGATCAGGAAAACAAAAGATACAAATTACCAATACCAGGAAGAAGACCGGTAACATCATTACAGAAATTACAGGTATTTAAGTGATGATGGGGGAATACTATGTACAAATGTACATCAACAATTTCAACAACTAATATGAAATGACAATTTACTTGAATGATAACTACCAACACTCACTCAAGAAGAACTAGATAACCTAATAATTCTATATCTTTTTTTTAAAAAAGAATTTGTAGTTTAAAATTTTCCTGAAGAGGAAACTCCAGACCCAAATGGCTCTACTGGTAAATTTTATCAAATTTTTCAAGAAAAGATGACACAAATTTTACACTAACTCTTCCAGAAAATTGAAGAGGAAGGAATACTTCCCAACTTATTCTACGAAGTCAGTATTACCCTGATCACATAACCAAAGATACTATAAGAAAATAAAACCAAGGACCAATATCCCTCATGACTATGGCTGCAAAGATTCCAAATAAAATCTTAGCAAATTTAATTTGACATTGTGTGTAAAAAGGATTATGCATCACTATGTAAATGGGGGGCAGTTCATTCCTAGAATGCAAAATTGTTTTCATGTTTGTGAAGTCAATAAATGCAAATCACCTTATTAACAAACTAAAAAAGAAAACCCTTTAATATTCTCCATAGATAAAGAAAAATATTTTTTTAAAAATTAACGTCAATTCCTGAGAAAGTATTCAGCAATCTAGGAATAGAACTTCCTCTACCTGATAAAGCGCATCCACAAAAAACTTACAGCTAATATCAAACTTAATGAAAGCCTGAATGCTTTCCCCTAAGTTCAGGAAGAAGACAAGAATGTCCCCTATTACCAACATAGTACTGGAAGGTCATCTGTCCAGTGCAATAAAGCAAGAATAAAAAACAAAAGGCGTCCAAATTGAAAAGGAAGAAGTAAATTGTCATTATTGGGAAATGATATAGTTATGTATGTAGAAAATGTGATGAAATATACAGAATAGCTACTAGAACTAATAAGTGTGTTTAGCGTGGTTGTAGAAATGAAAGTCAATATAAAAAAAAAGAGTTCTATTTCTATACATTAGCAATGAACAGTTAGAAACTGAAATTTAAAAAGCAATGCCACGGGCTTCCCTGGTGGCACAGGAGTTGGGAGTCTGCCTGCGGATACGGGGGACGCGGGTTCGAGCCCCGGTCTGGGAGGATCCTGCATGCCGCAGAGCGGCTGGGCCCGTGGGCCATGGCCGCTGGGCCTGCGTGTCCGGAGCCTGTGCTCCGCAACGGGAGAGGCCACAGCAGTGAGAGTCCCGCGTACCGCAAAAAAAAAAAAAAAAACAAAAAAAAAAAACAACAATGCCACAAATTATAATAATATCAAGAATATGAAAACTTATAAATAAATATGACAAAAAAGTGCAAGACTTACACTTTGAAAACTACAAGACAGTGCTGAGAGTACTTAAAGAAGATCTAAATGACTGGAGACATATACTGTGTCCATGGATCAGAAGACTCAATATTGTTAAAATGTCAATTGTTCCTAAATTTTTCTATAGATTTAATGCAGTCTCAATCAAGATTCTAGCAGGCACTTTGTAGAAATTGACAAGTTGAGTTTAAAGTTCATATGGAAATGCAAAGAACCTGGAAGATCAACTTTAATAAACGGGGACAATGTTGAAAGATTTTTCACTATGTAATTTAAAAAAACGATTATAGGGCTTCCCTGGTGGCGCAGTGGTTGAGAGTCCGCCTGCCGATGCAGGGGACACGGGTTCGTGCCCCGATCCGGGAGGATCCCACATGCCGCGGAGCGGCTAGGCCCGTGAGCCATGGCCGCTGAGCCTGCGCGTCCGGAGCCTGCACGTCCGGAGCCTGTGCTCCGCAACGGGAGAGGCCACAACAGTGAGAGGCCCGCGTACCACAAAAAGAAAAAAAAAAAAAAAAAACGATTATATCTTTTATTTATTTATTTAGGGTGCACTGGGTCTTAGTTGCAGCATGCAGGATCTTTAGTTGCAGCATGCGAACTCTTAGTGGCGGAATGCTTGCAGGATCTAGTTCCCCGACCAGGGTTTGAACCCAGGCCCCCTGCATTGGGAGCATGGAGTCTTACCCACTGGACCACCAGGGAAATCCCTGATTATGTCTTATAATAACTTGAAATGGAGTATAATCTGCAAAATTACTGACTCAATATGCTGTATACCTGAAACTAATATAGTATTGTAAATCAACTATACTTCAATTTAAAAAATAAATAGGGAACTCCCTGGTGACACAGTGGTTAAGAATCTGCTTGCCAATGCAGGGGACACAGGTTCGAGCCCTGGTCTGGGAAGACCCCACATGCCGTGGAGCAACTAAGCCCATGAACCACAACTACTGAGCCTGTGCTCTAAAGCCTGCGAGCCACAACTACTGAAGCCCACACACCTAGAGCCCATGCTCCACAACAAGAGAAGCCACCACAGTGAGAAGCCTGCACACCACAAAAAAGAGTAGCCCCTGCTTGCTGCAACTAGAGAAAGCCTGCGTGCAGCAACAAAAACCCAAAGCAGCCCAAAATAAAATAAATAAATAAATTTATTTTAAAAATAGAATAAAATAAATAAAAGGAAAAAGCAGATTATAAAGCTACAATAATTGAGACTGTGAGATATTTGTGAAAAGACAGAGAAATAAATCAATGAAACAGGAGAGGGATTCCAGAAATAGACCCACAAATGTATGGTCAACTGATTTTTGGCATAGGTGCAAAGGCAATTTAATTAAAAAAGGAAATTCTGTTTAACGAATGGTGATGGAAAAATTAGACCTGACAAGCAAAAAATAAACTTCAATTAATATCTCATACTATATACAAAAATTAACTCAAAATAGATCATAGTCCTAAATTTTAAAACTATAAAACTTCTAGAAGAAAACAATGGAGAAAATCTTTTGGAACTTGGGTAAGGCAACAGTTTTTTAGATATAACACCAAAAGTTTGATTCATAAAAAATTACTAAAATGGATTTCATCAAAATTAAGAACTTTTTTCTTTGCAAGACACTCTTAACAAAATGAAAAGATAAGCCATGGATTGGGGTATGACAAAGGAACTGTTCCCAAAATATGTAAATGACTCTCAAAATTATATAATAGAAAAAAAAAAAGCCCAATAAAAAACAGGCAAAAGGGCTTCCCTGGTGGCGCAGTGGTTGAGAGTCCACCTGCCGATGCAGGGGACACGGGTTCGTGCCCCAGTCCGGGAAGATCTCACGTGCCGCAGAGCGGCTGGGACCGTGAGCCATGGCCGCTGAGCCTGCGCGTCCGGAGCCTGTGCTCCGCAACGGGAGAGACCAAAACAGTAAGACGCCTGTGTACCGCAAAAAAAAAAAAAAAACAGGCAAAAGATTTGAACAGATCCTCATGAAAGATGGTGGATGTACTTCAAGTAAGGGCAGGAAAAGATGTTCACCATCATTAATCATTGGTGAAATTCAAGTTAAAACCTCAGAGATATCAATATAAGAGAGAAAGGGATAGAACAGGAGGAAGAGATTATAAAGGGGCATGAGTAATGTTTTGTAGGTGATTAATGTAGTCATTATCTTGATTATGGTGATGGTTTCATGAGTGTGTACACATGTAAAATCTTACAGATTTTATGCTTTAAAAATACTCATTTTATTTATGTCAATTATACTTCAAGAATCCCCAAAGAAGTAGCTGAAAGAGTTGAATATCGTTGCTTCTGAGAGGCCAAAATTGGCTGAGAGACATTGGGTGCAAGCAATGGCATTATTTTAACAAAGTGCTTTTGGTATTAATTTTTTAATAAGTGCGTGTATCACTGTTTTTGAAAATAAAATGAATTTTTTTCTATTTGAGGCAAACAATATAAGAAAACATAAGGTTGTTAATTTTTATATCATATTCAAAGTTATAAAAATATTTCTCTATTCATCATCTCTCATATTCCAGTCAATCCTGTATCTGCTTGTAGTTGAATCATCCTTCTGTGTCACTAGGAGCATGCCTGAATCTCTAATGGCTCTACACTGTTTACCAAAAAATGTTGCACATCTCAGATTAGTGCTGCATGGCAGGCAAGTTATTGATTTAGGAAGAGATAACATCCACACTCCTGCTGTAAATTCTGGATTTATGAGGCCTGAAGGACAGACTACAGCAAAACAAGGTAGTTACAGAAAGCAGGGACTGATGGGGCTCACTTTAGAGTATGATCATCTATGTAGGTCATCTTTGGTCCCTAAAGGGATACATTCTTGCCTGTAACTCTTCACCATTATACAGTCGAGGGGTCCTGTCAGTGCTGAGAAAAGTGTTGACCTCTCACTACTCAATAGCTCTTCTGTAATGAGATTAGATCACCATTCTGAAAGATAAAATAGAGTTTATAGTCATCAGGAACTTCTGCATCTTTCACCAGGTTCATCATCAGGAAGATCCCATCCTCCAGGGATTAGAATGACACTTGTGTAACTTTCAGTATTAAAATGTACCAAAACAAACAAACAAAGAACAAAAATGGGGGGAGGTCACAAATAATTAAGACCCTAAAATGTGAAACAAATTGAACAATTAGGTCAAGATTTTGGGAGACAATTTTTCATGGATTGCTTGTTTTTCTTCCTCTTCTGAGCAAGAAGAATTGACATCTATGTTCTAGACTTTGGAAGATAGACATAGTGTCTGCCATCAGGATTGAGGTTCTAGTTGCTTCTTCACCAAAATAATAAAGATAATTTCTCCCTCTGAGGCAAAGTTTATGCAGATTTGCTCTCAGCCTATTAATAGATTGGTGGTTTCTTAAGCTCAGCTGTGTGTACAGTAGCCACCTGGGACGACCTGTGTTTTGCCCTTGTGAGACTTGCAGGACAAGAAGAAACTAATCAAACACTAAGCTCATGCTGCCCACTGTGCCATAAATAATAAAGTCCTTTGTCTCTAACCCAGGAGTCTGTGTCCTTTGCCGGCATCCATGAAACTGTGGTAAGCTAATTTTTAGCTTACAAGTACTGTAAAAATCCCAGACCCTTCACAGTTCTTGACAAGCGTGTGCCATACATTTCGGTTGGCGTTGCAGAAGATAGCAACCAGGGGGTTCTATGAAGAGTCCTTTCTCAGAAGGAAGAGGTTAAGCAGTGTGGGTAGACCATGAGAGAGGCTTATAGAACTCAAGAAGATATTTTACTTACTAGATTATTGGTTTATTATAAAAGGATATAACTCAGGAAGAGCCAGGCAGAAAAGATGAATACAGTGGGGTATAGGGAAAGGGCACAGAGCTTCCATGGCCTCTCCAGGTGCCACTCTCCAGCACCTCCATGTGTTCACCCACCCAGAAACTCTCTGAACCCTGTCCTTCTGCAGTTTTATGGAGGCTTCATTACATAGGCATGATTGATTAAATTATTGACCACTGGCAACTGATCCACCCTCCAGCCCCTCCTCTTTCCCCTCCCCAGAGGTCATGTGGTGGGGCAGAAAGTTGTAACCTTCTAATCACATGATTGGTTCTCCTGGTAACCAGCCCCCTTCTGTAGGTGCTTTCCAGAAGTCACTTCATTTACACAAAAGACACCTTTATTACCCTCAAACACTTAGGAAATTCCAAGGGTTTTAGGAGCTGCGAGCCAAGAACTGTGAATAAAGACCAAATATATGTGAGAAATATATTTTGGTCATTAGAATAATGAAATATATATTTCTTATAAATCATAATATCACAAGTAAATAGACAATGGCAACCTGCTATGTGCAGAAGAAAACAGAAAAATGGAACAGAAAAAAAAATTAAAATATTATGAAAAGAAGGTCCAGTGAAAAGAAAGCCTAAATGTAGGGACTGAAAAGTTTCAATGTCTAAAAAAAGGAAAATAAATAAAAAATTAATAAGATCCGCCAGAACACAGTCAAGGGAGTTTTATAATGTAAGTATAAAAAAGGAACCTTGCAAGAATTCAGAAAAAAGAAACTGAAATGCACAGAAATGCATTAAGGGGAGCTCCAAGGAGCTTCATTTCTTTATATCTCAGAGGAGAAAGAATTCAGCCAGAGGCAAGATGATAGATAAGAAGTGATTTATTAGAATAGGATGCTTGTGAGGCTTACAAGCCAGTGGGCAAGTGGGGCGTGCTGTGCCCAGAACTTAGTGGCCTACAGTTTGATAATCAAAGGAAAAGTGGGGAGAGGGAGAAGGCCACTTTCTTCGTCATTCTTGAGTAGACTTCACGCATCCATCATCAGTTCCTCCTCTGTGTCGGGTGGGGGAGATTTCTTGTCCCTACATGGTCAAACTGGGACTGTCGTGGCGCAATGGAAATGGGCAAAAAGGCGGTAACATATACTAAAATATGGTAAATCATCTCAGGTTTCAGTATAATGTCACTTCTTCCTTATATTTTTGTTTTCAGTGTGCACGGAGGACCGTGTCCTAGGAATCATTAATTTACTGGGCTCACTGGGCAGGATATGGGTCTCATGCTACCATTGTTTTATTGTTTTGGGGCATGTCTCATGCTTCTGTTGCATGGTTTTTAGCTAAGCAAGCCTGCTTGGTTTTGTGGGCAAGCAAACCTGCTTTCTTGCATGATAATTAACTTACAGGGGTCTCCCATACTTTTTTCTCTATTTACAATCCCCTAGTGGGATTAACTATTTAATCACCTACATCGTCACTTTACTCTGTCCCTATTAAAGCTAGTAGCTCACTGAGGGAGAATGAAGAAGATGAAGGAAAAGGAGAAGCATCAGGAGGAGGAGAAAGAAGAGGAGAGAATCAAAGTGTCAACACAGTAGAAGAAAAAAAAACTGTGATGGTTCGTTTTGTGTGCCAATTTGGCTGGCCCACAGTGCACAGATATTTGGTCAAACATTATTCTAGATATTTCCATGAAGGTGTCTTTTGGATGAAATTAACATTTAAATCAATGGACTTTGAGTAAAGTACATTATGCTCCATAATATGGGGTAGGCTTAATCCAATCAGTTGAAGGCATTCATAGAACAAAGACATCTCCCCTGAACAAGAAGGAATTCCACCAGTGGACTGCCTTTGGACTCACATATCAACTGTTCCCTGAGTGTCCAGCTGCCAGCCTCCTCCATGAGATTTTGGGTTGACTAAGCCTCCACAATCACATGAGCCAATTCCTTAAAATAAATCTGCGTGCGCGCGCACACACACACACACACACACACACACACACACACACATCTCTATACGTATTATATGTATATTGCATATATGTGTATGCTTGGTTCTGTTTCTCTGGAGAACCCTAGCACATGACCCAAGAAGTGTTTGCCCAGAGAGGATTCCTAATAATCCTAAACTTTCAGGACATTGTGAACTATCATACTCATGAACCTAACTGAAAATATTACTTAAAAATTTAATACAGTCACCCACATATTAAGTAAAAATTAGAAACTCACAAATGAGTGTCATAATACATAAAAATTGATTAAAAGAAGTAGATCCAAAGAAACATAGATTAAGTATAAATAACTTGGTAGCTACAAATGTAGTATAATTGTAATTCATGAAAGGAAAACTACGTAATAGATAAACAATAACTTGATAGTAACGGATTAAAAAAAATCATTTTAAAAATGGCCATAGATGGGGAGATGGGGAGTTGGTGGTTAGAATTAAAATTTCCATTTTCTTTGTTCTTCATGGGGAGAATCAAAAGGTACTATTTAATTTGTTGGAGATAAATTGAGAATTATACACTATTATTTAAAAATATGAAGACAATATCTAATCTGAAACAAGGGACCCAATTGCTGTGTTTGGTTCTTGGTATGGAATAGCTTCCTATATTTGTTTATTAAACTATTTTTAAAAGAATTCTCTTTTTTATATAAATTTATTTATCTATTTACATTTTTTAAATTTTTGGCTGTGTTGGGTCTTCGTTGCGGGGAGCAGGGTTACTTGTCGTTGTGGTGCACAGACTTCTCATTGTGGAGGCTTCTCGTTGCGGAGCATGGGCTCTAAGCGCACAGGCTTCAGTAGTTGTGGCACGCAGGCTCAGTGTTGTGGCACATGGGCTTAGTTGATCTTTGGCATGTGGGATCTTCCCGGACCAGGGCTCGAACCCATGTCCCCTGCATTGGCAGGCAGATTCTTAACCACTGCGCCACAAAGGAAGTCCTATTAAACTATTTTTACACTTATGTTTATTTGTTGTTAATAATAATATTTTCAAAAGCCACTTTATCTTATTTATTTTATAAAGACATATGAAAGTAATCACATAGCGTGGTATTCATGATTCCTTTGGAATCGGGCTCCAGAATCAGGTGGATCTGGCTTCAGAATTATGACTCAGCCGCTTACTTGCGTGTTGACTTACACTCTCTCAGCCTCAAATTCCTTCATTGATTTTAGAATTCATATATATTTCCTATACTCTGTCCTTGATATATTCAGCATAGAGCGGCCATTAAAACAATTACAGACGAATGTATTGCCAACCAATATACAGAATTCATGATCTATTTCAACTTTTTAAAGCAAGTGATTAAAATGTTTCCAATGTTCTCACCTGACCTTAATTACTGACAATTTCATTTTGTTTACTAGCTTCCTTTGTTGCAGACCTGCTTCTCACTTTGATTACTTCATGGCATTATTCATTTACAATACGTTACACTTGGGCTCTATGTATTTCTCTTGATACATATATAGCTTCTTGGTACTATAGCAGGTGATTTCCCGTCCAGAATGGTTTGCGTTTCTATTACCATGCAGATTACTTTTCTTAATTAAAGTGGGTAGCTTTATAAATTGGAGCTGAAAGAATTTGGTTTCTCTATGAAACTCTCTGTTCTGCCATTCATTATGTGAAGTGTTTGCTCTCACAGTCACACTACCATTAACCAGAGGGCAATAATGCTTCTGATTTAGACAGGCTATATTTAGACAATTAATTCTATGAAATATAAAAGGTCACTCACTATTCCCTCATTGTTTGTTGAAGAATAAAAAGGATGAGTAATAGACAATCAGGCAAAATATAAAAATGTGGGTTATCCATTACAAAGAATATATTTCCAAATGAGTCTATGGTTTTAACAGTAGTATATAATGTTAGAATGTTTATATCATTTAAGTTTAATTTTAGGGAGTGAGCTGATTAATTCTATGCTTCTTTTAATATGGTTATTTGAATTGTATCGCAACTGGGAAAAGATCTTAATAAAATGTGATTGAACTTTAGAAATATGAAGATCTTTAAAGATCATCTAGTTCGTGGTGTCAGTGCTTAGAGTCCCTTATACCCTTTCAGCTGTGACCTGTCATTAATCAAAACTCCCACTTTCCTTGGAAGCCTGGACTTCCTTCTGAGCAAAGAACTCCAGGGAGCCTCTACCAGCAGCTCAGAATTGTCACTTGAGATTATACCTATTTGCCATAATTTCTCTTAACCCAATCCTTTTATTTTAGAGATGAAGAAACTAAAAACAAAGAAGTATATTGATTTGTGTAAGGTCATTAGAAAGTTATTCCCAAAGCTAAAATAACTCAGATCTCCTTACCAGTACAGTGTTATATGTCCCTCATCAAACTGACCTCCACCCGATTCCTACCTGTGCTACTATGTACCACGCATGCACACATACTCACAAAATCAGACACGAGGAGATATATAGACACACACACCTATTAGGGTGAAGGTGAACAACAACTTACACTATAAAGGGCTGTGAGAACATAATATTTATTATGAGGCAAGAAAAAGCCACAATATTCACATTTAAGTTTTGTACACAGCTATTGGATGATTGTACTTTCTGGCAAAATGATCAAATTCAACAATATATACCTCAAAGGGAGACTTTCTTCATATTTCATTTTATACGGTGCATGTTACACAGTTGCCAAACATCACAGTAAACAATTGTTAAACATCAGACGTATCTTAAATATTTCACCTTCAATTATATATTTCCAAATCTTGTGCTTGTTTGTTTTTTTTCCCCTGGGACATAACTAAAAGATCTCCACCAAGATGTGTGTCATCTTGAAATAAAAGAGTAGATGTCCTGTCTTTTGGCTCCATTTTAAATTTTATTTTTATTTCTAGTTGATACATAATTCACATGCAATAAAATTTACTCTTTTAAAAGTGTGTATAATTTAGTGGTTATTACTATGTTCATAAAGTTTTGTTACCATCACCACTATCTATTCCAAAACATTTTCATAACCGCAAAGTTAAAAAAAAAATCTCTGTGCATTAGCAGTTATTCCCCACCCTCCCTTCTGATAACCATGAATCTATTTTCAGCCTCGATATATTTACCCATTCTCTAGGTTTGATATACATGGAATCATATACATGGAATCATACAATGTGTGACCTTTTATCTCTGGCTTCTTTCACTTAGCATATTGCTTGTGCTTATCTCTTGAATCTTTTCTACCTTTATGATTTGGTTAGTATTTTTATAATTATTACCTTTTACCATTTGAAAGAGAGTCTTTTACACAATAAAATATGCTCTTAATTTTCTGGTGTCAGATTATTTACTATAATCTCAAATTATACATGTTATGGTTTTATCCTTATAGTGTGTGATATTGAGAAAAAAGTAGAAAAATACAGAGAAAATAAAGAGAAATATAAAAAATGTTATCAAACCCTTTTCAAATCTTTCTTTGTTCTCTTAATGGAGGAAAGATATATACATGCATATAATACATTAACATATCTATTTATATAATAATATCTTATTTTAATATAATGTTACTATATAGATAAAACATATTAACATATAGATATAATAATATATCTAATATAGAGATAATATATATATATACACACACAATATGTATAAAATATTCAATAGAAGAATTTCTTTAATTGAATTGGATTAATGTATCATCAAGTCACTTCTTATCAAAAGATACCCTCAGTTTTTATAATATTTACGTCCTTTTCTTTTTTTTCCCAATATTGTAAAGAGACATTAAATAAACCAAATATGTGTAGGAGTGGTTACTAGTCATGGCAGTAAATTTGAATTTTGAGAGAAAAATAAAGGGCTAAAACATCTTTATGTCACTAAAGGTTTACTCAGGTGTTCTTTTAGTAATTACTTAAAAGAGTATTTAAAATTAGCCATGCTGGGATGGAAGGAATGGGAGTTGGGATTAAGAGAGGCAAACTATTATATATAGGATGGATAAAAACAAGGTCCTACTGTATAGCACAGGGAACTATTTTCATATCCTGTGACAAACCATAATAGAAAAGAATATGAAAAATATGTATAACTGAGTCACTTTGCTGTACAGAAGAAATTAACACAACATTGTAAATCAGCTATACTTCAATACAATTTTTAAAGAAAGAAAAAAAGTGAGCAATGCTAATAATCCCTCATCTTTTCGTAAAGCTAAACACAAGTTTTATGCTCAAATTTGCATCTAAATATGAAGAAATAATTCAATTTAAAAAAGAATCAATCTAAATTATATTGTCCTCTCTTCTCTATTTGAAAATATACTCATGACACTCTAAGACTATCCTAAAATTGAATCAATAAATGAAATCTCTTATGCAAATAAGTCACAAAATAGCATTTGCTTATACAGCAAAACACTGTTATGACAATGTTGTGTCATCCTGTATTTTGGCTCATTGACTTGGCTTCCTACTCACTCTCATACACACATCTGCTGACATAAGATTTATTGGCCATCTTTTAATTAAACTGCTGAAGCATGATGTAGGTAGGAGTCATGAGCGCGAGAATAATGATTGTATTTCATTCTCTTATTTGGCTAATTTTAGGATAGTTTTAAAAACTTTTTTGGAGCTAAAACCCTAATTGAAACTTACTGAAGACTGTAAAGACATTAATATCTTTTGGTATTAATCCTAGGAGGATATTTTATATAGTCAGCATTTTTCATAGTTCGTTCTTGTGTTGTAGCTATATAGGCTTTCAACTAGTTTATTACTCATAAATTACAGAGCCTTGAAGCTACAATAGACTCAGTGATCTTATAGTTGTAGAAGGGTCAACATCTACCATCAAAGGCAAGTGGATGCTTGGCTCTATTTTAAAATATTTTTATGTATAAAAATTCTCGGGGCTTCCCTGGTGCCGCAGTGGTTGAGAGTCCGCCTGCTGATGCAGGGGACACGGGTTCGTGCCCCGGTCCGGGAAGATCCCACATGCCGCGGAGCGGCTGGGCCCGTGAGCCATGGCCGCTGAGCCTGCGCGTCCGGAGCCTGTGCTCCGCAACGGGAGAGGCCACAGCAGTGAGAGGCCCGCGTACCGCAAAAAAAAAAAAAAAAATTCTCTAGTTTGTTGACTAGCCTGTTCAATATGGAATCTTGGTATGTGGTTATAGCCAGTATAGCTCTCAATATATTTAAAAGGAAAACCTGGAGATACTTAAGGATAAAAGAATTAGGATATTCTATGCCTCCTGTATACCTAACTGGATTCAGATAGATTCTGAGATTTTTATGATCCAGTTAACCTCTTCATCCTGCTATCCTTTCATCTCCTAATTTTTCTTTAATCACATGGTATCTTTGTTAATCAAATTTTAGATGAATTCAAATTCAACAAACACTCTCTTTTTGAGAGGCATTATGGCAACACTGAGAGAGAAAAAAAGAATGAAGCATGGTCTCTGACAATAAGGATTTCTGATTTTGTAAGTAGATAGACATGTTTAAATATCTTTAACATCATGAAGACTGAGATTGAGGCTACAGTAAAACTGGATTTTACTTGCAACATTGTGACCTTGAGTAAGATATTAAACCTCTGAAAGCCTTCATTTCCTCATTTGTCAATGAGATAATTCACGTGAACCACTTGGTCCAGTGCCTGGTACAATTCTAAAAAAAAAAAAATTAGCTACCTACAGCTACTTGTTATTTAAATGGTATCAATCTATATTTCTATAAAATCAAAAGAGTCCTATAGGATGCCATGAAACACCCCTTCCTCTGTATTGAATGAAACCGCTGTGTTATATGATAACAAACACAATTTTTATTGCATGTACCTGGAAATACAGAGAGATAGAAATAATAGAGAAGATTCATGGGTTTATCGCTCCATACTTTTGCTCATGCATTCATATTACTCTCTACCTATTTAATTCTAGCCTGCAACCTGCTATTGCTTCTACTCACAGGCAATCTTCCACAAATGCTGTCATGTATTTTTTTAAATTACAGTAAGGTTTTACTATGTGCTAGGCCTAGTAGATGTAGAAATGAATAAATGAAAATTCCTGTTCTTATAGTCTTGTTGGGAGAGCAAAAAAGTAAGCCAATATTTACAATAAGATGATGAGAGCGATTGCCAAAGCAGAACCTGAAGCAAAGGCTATGTGCAGGTAACTTATTTGGTAATTAATCGCAGGAAATGAGTAAGGGGCAGTGGGAATGAAACAGGGAAGAGAGAAATTCTTTACAAAGAATGTGTTCTCCAGTTGGCCCTGTCTCTTGGAGACCGGCACATCATCCCCCTGGACCTTCTGAGGTACTTCACAGATGAGTCTCAAAAATGATGTCCCCTTTACTCTTTCTCATTGGTCCCCTGCCTCATTGGCCAAGGCTAATCCAGGGCTTTAATTTCCCTGAACTTTCAAGTTGTGTGTGGCTGAGCGACTATCTGGTCTTGCAGGTAACCCATGCCATTGGGGCAGGAAATGAGAAATGTGTTCTCTATTCCCACCTCCCTAGCCTCTGGCTCCTTCTGCAATACCTTGCTAAGGCATTTCAGGAATCCCCACCTCGTTTACTATAGACCATTGTTGTGCCCAAGCTTCAGAGAAACATTTCACCAGTTTTTGGACCAGCTCCAAGTGGCTTTACTGGGACATTGCACCCCAAGTCATGGGTAAATGCTCTTAAATTAGTAAATACTCCACTATTAAGACTGTTCTTCTAGTTACTTTGGGCCAACATGCTCAAGCTCCACTCTCACATGCGTTCCACATATTCCTGGCTACCTACTAACCAGATGGTGAATACTTTTGGTGTTCAAGCTATTTCCTACCAAAGCAGGGGCTGTTTCCTATTCCAGTTATGCTTAGCTCTGATCCAGGGTATAGGGCTGGAGGCAGTGAGGAAGAAAGCATCATCTTGTGAAGCTCTGGCTTCAGGCAGGGTTTTTGCAATGTTTCCAGGTAACGGAAAGCTGCTTTCCTTTAGCAAGAGGATGACGTCTGCCAAACTCAAGGGTTCTTCTGATGGCTTAAGATCCTCAAACTCATCCACACAAATGCCCTATTTCAGGGCTTATGTGCAGGCCGTTTATCTGGGAAATTATTTCAAGTAGCAGGAGAGAGGGACAGTGGAAGTGAAAAGGGAAAGGGTGAAAAGTAATACAAAGATGCATCACCTGGGAGACTGGTGCTCAATCCTCAGTCCTTAGGACTTTTATGAAAGACTCAGAATTATCTGCCAGGTTGATGTAATAGGGAACCATCTCTCCATTGTCTCTCATCTCCTAATTGTCAAGGGTTACGCCATGCTACTAATCCCCCTGCATCTGTGGGTGTCTCTACCACAGTATCAGGCAAACCCTGAGTCAGGAAGTGAGAATTATGTGAGACAGTCTGAGTTGAAGCATTGCCCAGTGCACCTGTGTAAACCTGGAGTAAGTAATCACTGAATGCGTGGCTGAGCGGGGGAGGGTGTGAGGAAATGGAGTGGCACACGGAGGTGTCTGAGTGTCCTATAATAAAGGCATGGGCTCACGTTTACCATTTCCCACTACACGATATACAGTGGCTTTTGCAGTATCACTTGTATTATTACTTATTCCTTACATAACTTTCATGAGTGCTTGCTTTGTCTTCCAAAAAATATGTAAGCTCTCTGAGAGACAAGACTTATTTCATTTATTTTAAATGTACGATCACCCATCAATGTGTCGTGTTCCCTAGGGTAGCATGTTAAATAATTGTCAATTAAATAGTAAATGTATTTCAGCTTCTCAAATATTTTGCTTCTCAGATAATTGACTTTAAAAAGCTGGGTTTTTTAAAGTGTATTTCCTAGTAAACTAACCCATAATCCTAACACTTCAATAAAAAACTTTTTTCTTTGCCTATGTTAACTGCTGTGATCATACCACATACTTAGTATTATGCTCTTGAAAGTAGAAATATTAAATAGGAGTTAATTAGCATTTAAAATAATAGTAAGCCTATTTACTATAAATAATCCCTTTCAACAAATTTATAACCATCCAGCCATAATAATAGTGAACACTGTGGGATAATTAATAGACTTAATTCTCAGTTACCATATGTAATGGAAAGGAGTAAGTTGTGACTTAATTTTTAAGATCATTTACCTTTGAATTTGGAATATATTATGGACTTATAACAAAAATAATGTCTTATATTTATGTAAAATCAGTGGCTTTTGCTTCAACTTATATTCAACTTTTTTTCCTTAAATTAAGAATAGACTTTGTGGAAGTTATACCCAGCATTAGTATTGGAAGGAAGTTTATTTGAGATTTAAAGCCACAAAAAGGGTAATCTGTGTTTAAATAATTGTGACCATATATGACTTCTCTTTTCCTTTTACTTTTTTGCAAGTAGATATAGACATAGACAGACCCAATGAAGGACTCATTTTTAGATACCCAAACTTATGCTTAATTCTGAAACCGACAGAATGCATCTTGGGACTTAGCAGAGTGTAGGTTCTGTCTTGGCACAGAAAGAATTCAGAGAGAGGCAGAATGATAGGTAAGCAAAGAGTTTATTAGTATAGGCTGCTTGTGAGAGGTACAACTGGGTGGGCAAGGGAGTGCTGCCCTGAGAACTTAGTGGGCTACAGTTTTAATCACTTAAAGGAATCACTTTATCAAAGGAAAAGTGGGGAGGGGGAGAAGACCACCTTCTTCCTCATTCTTGAGTAGAAGTCATGCTTCCATCATCAGTTCCTCCTCTGTGTTGGGTGGGGGAGATTTCTTCTCCCTACATGGTCAAACTGGGACTGTGATTGGTGCAATGGAAATGAGCAAAAAGGTGGTAACGTATACTAAAATATGGTAAATCATCTCAGGTTTCAGTATAATGTCACCTCTTCCATATATATATATATATTTTTTTTTTAGAAGATATTGTGGGTAGGAGTTTATTAATTAATTAATTTATTTTTGCTGTGTTGGGTCTTTGTTTCTGTGCGAGGGCTTTCTCTAGTTGTAGCAAGCGGGGGCCACTCTTCATCGCGGTACGCAGGCCTCTCACTATCGAGGCCTCTCTTGTTGCGGAGCACAGGCTCCAGACGCGCAGACTCAGTAGTTGTGGCTCACGGGCCTAGTTGCTCTGCGGCATGTGGGATCCTCCCAGACCAGGGCTCGAACCCGTGTCCCCTGCGTTAGCAGGCAGATTCTCAACCACTGTGCCACCAGGGAAGCCCTTCCTTATATTTTTGTTTTCAGTGTGCACGGAGGACCGTGTCCTGGGAATCATTAACTTACTGGGCTCACTGGGCAGGATGTGGTTCTCATGCCACCACTGTTTTATTTTTGGGGGGCATGTCACATGCTTCTATGCATGGCTTTGTTGCTAAGCAAGCCTGCTTGGTTTTGTGGGCAAGCAAACCTGCTTTCTTGAGTGATTCTTAACTTACAGGGGTCTCCCATACTTCTTTCTCTACTTACAATTCCCTAGTGGGATTAACTCTTTAATCACCTACTGTCCCTTTACTCTGTCCCTGTCATTCCATAGCGAAACTCTTTTCACTACCATTCTCTCATGAGTGTGCAGTGGAGTTTTCTAGAAGTTATATGATATCACATCATATATGTGATTTGTGATATCACAACAGATTAAATGTAGAATCAATGTGAGAATACAGCTCTCTTTTATTAAGCCAGACAGCAAGATTGGCAAAAATGTAAAACAATGTCACCCTTTTCACTACTGCTTTTTAAAATAAAAACGTTATTTTATGTTAACAAGCAATTGACTTACTTTTATTGTTAAATAAATTGTTTAAATTTTTTCTCAGCTTTAATTTAGAACATGGCAAACATTGATCAATACAGCCCACATAATCAAAAGCTCTTTGGTTCTGCAATCATTTTCAAGAGGGTAAAGTTATCCTGAGTTCAAAAAGTCTGAGAACTGCTGCAGTGTATCAATAATTGTCCAATGATAGGACTAGGCAGAGAATTCAGAAAGTGAATTCAAGGTGGACTAGAAGATTCTGTGAAGGCTTTTTGGGGAAATAGGAACTTGCACTGGGTCTTAAATGATAAAGGGGAATTTGAGCTTTGTAGAATAGAAAGGCTCCCCAAAGTCGGGGAGCCAAAGACGGAGGTGCAAACCATGGAGTGGGCGGGGGTAGAGGAATTAGATGTGTTTGGCTCTAAGGGGAAAGCAAATGGTAGCAAAGTAATGAGAAAAGTAGCAAGAGACAGGTAGGAAAGACAAAGGCTAGAACACGGGACTAGGGGAATTTAAATTTAATCATATTGGCTTTAGGGAACCAATGAAGGTTTCCAAGCAGAAGGGTGACACATATAATTTTGCTTGGGGGAAATTCATTTTGGTGGTGTATTAGATTCTACATGGAGGGAAATTAGTCGAAATGTAATCTTAGGGGTCCCTGTATAAAATGATAAGGACCAGTGCTAGAGTTTCAGGGTCTGAAGCCTGAGTGATGGGTGAGAATGGAGTAGAATTAAGGAAAACAGAGCACACGGCAGGGATTGGAAGGAAAGATAAAATATTGATAATGATGATAAATCCACCATTTGATGTTGAAGACGCTTCTGGATCATAACTACTAAATGATGTTTGACACAATTTACATATTAAGTCTATTTTTTTCATATTGGAATTTTTAACTGTGTGAATTCATAAGCAAAGTGTGTGAAACATTTAAAAATTAATTTGAGGGACTGCCCTGGTGGTGCACTGGTTAAGAATCTACCTGCCAATGCAGGGAACATGGCTTCGAGCCCTGGTCCGGGAAGATCCCACATGTCGCGGAGCAACTAAGCCCGTGCGCCACAGCTACTGAGCCTGCGCTCTAGAGCCCACAAGCCACAACTACTGAGCCTGTGCTCTACAGCCCACGAGCCACAATTACTGAGGCTGCGTGCTGCAGCTACTGAAGCCCGTGCGCCTAGAGCCCGTGCTCTGCAACGAAGAGTAGCCCCCGCTTGCCGCAAGCAGAGAAAGCCCGCGCGCATCAACGAAGACCCAACACGGCCAAAAATAAATAAATTTTAAAAAATTATTTTGAATAACTGATGATTCTCCATTTTAATCATGCGAGGTCACTGAAAGTTTACTGTAATTTCCACATTGATATCAACTATTGGTCTGTTTTACTTCATAATCAAGAAAATATATTTCTTGTTGATTTAAAATTGTTAGTTCACGTATTATCAGCCCCTTTGTGTGAGAAGCATGAATGTCCCTGCAGCTTGCTCCTGAGCTACAGCTTCAATATCATTGCACAAAATAAATCCCTGCATTACAATGCTTTTTGTCTCCTTCTTTAGAAGCTCCATATGCATTCCCCTCATCCTACCCTATATTCATTTACATATAATTTAATGAGTAAAATGACTTTTAGTAATAAAACCAGTGTGGATTAAACCCCATTAACTAATAAATTGGGGTATTTACATTTTGAGCTTTTTGATTAGTCCTGGTTTTAGTCCAGGAAATATCCTTTGACATATTTCTTAATAACTAATTTAGCCCCTAGAATAGATGATGAACTCTTGCAGGAAATCAACTGAACGTGTCATAATATTCTACAAATAAAACTTAATGACTGATTATAATTTCAGCTAAATACTTAATTTTGCCAATATGAAAAAATACATACTTAGCTCAGCATTCGTGGTGTTTTTAAAAAAAAGCTACCCATTATTTCTTCCCTTGAAAAATGACAGAGTGAAAAATGAACATTTATTCAGTGAAATAAAATTATTGGCATATGAATATTGGCATATAAGGTGCCTTATTTGGTGAGTTTAGGAAATAAATTAGGAAGAAAGCCATGTACCTGAAGATTCAGTATATAGTTTACTCATTACATTTTAAAGTTCAATTTAACCTTTTACATATAATTCAAAAGAAGAGATAATTGAAAAGAGGTAAAAATAAGTTAACTTGGCCACTTGTATCCTAACAAATTACAGCATTTTTAAACCATGAAAAGTACAAATCAAAATAATCCTGTTAAGTATTCAGCAGGAAACTCACATCTGTCCAAGCTCAGACAATATGTTTGCCATAATAAGGAGAGTGAAATTATCTCTTCTGCTCACCTGGCTTCATAGATTCCTTTCCAATGTTTTCCTGGCTCTGTAGAGCACTTCTTCAATTATTTCAGAATCTCTGAGATACGCTCCACGCACTCCTGTGACCCTCTTGGATTCTTTTCTCTTTAAAAGAAAATTGCTACAGATTGCATGAATTCAATAGCTTCAATCATTTGTCCATATCCCTATCTTCCTTGTATATAATTTCATTAAGATGAATTGCATTGTCTTAGTGGGTCTAGAATACCCTGGAAGCATTCTGCCAAAAAGCCAGATTTTGGACTTTGACCTCAGGGCATCTGATTTATAAGAATTTAAGAAAGTGATGCCCTCCCCATTGGTCCTCACAGTGGCCCCCCAGTTACTAACCAATGCACCGTTCTTTGAAATTATATTTCTTGACCCTACCATATGCTCCACTGGCCCCTCCTGATACATGAAACATGCTGAACAAATAAGTGAAATGCTGCTCGAGATAACCAGACAGTCAACGTAATTAAATCATGTGCCGAGGGATGTTTCTGGAAACATCCCAAACAGAAACATTAGGTTCTAAAATGTAACTGTACAGGCGCATGCTCTTTAGTACCATAATTCCATTTGGTGGCTCTTGTACTCGACTATTCCTTAACACTGTGTTTTACATATGAATTTATATTGAATTTGATAGATATTCTAGGGCGGAAATCTAACAACCATGAAACGATCATATGCAAAGGATTTTTATAAATGCTACTAAATTATATGAATAAAAGGGAATATTTTAATGCTATGCGAAGTAGCACTAGGTTGAGGTTTAACAATACCTATAAAAATAATCTAATTTCTGTTGATTATGTAGATATAGTACTTCAAGATTTTAGTTACTAAGATAGAGTTTAAAAATAATTGAGTATAATTTATCATAACATAAAAAATATTTTTATTCTAGAATATTTCTAAGAAACGCTCAGCATAGAAAACTTGTTTTAAATAGCCAAGTGTTTGAAAAACACTGAAATTACTTAGATATACTATCTGACGAATGAGTATGTTTAGGAAAGTGAGAAAAGGCTGCTAGGATTAAATATTAATGCCTAACGTTTCCAAACTGGTTTTCAAACTGTGTTTCTTGGAGTTCTAGGTGTTTTCTCTTTACACTGTCCTCTGTGGAACATAGCGGCATCTGTATAACAGATCTGGGGGAAAAGGTTTTTATTCTCCTGTATTGCATCACAGTGTTAGGAATAGGGGGCTGAAGTCTCTGTTCACATTCTTGCGCCCTGGTAGTCTATCCTCCACACAGCAGCTAGCGGGATGCTTTGACACCACACTGATCAGCTCCTCTCTCCAGTGGAAACCTGCTGGATATCTAGCCATGTTTCTTTCTTTCTTTTTTTTTTTTATATCTTTATTGGAGTATAATTGCTTTACATTGGTGTGTTAGTTTCTGCTTTATAGCAAAGTGAATCAGTTATACATATACATATGTTCCCATGTCTCTTCCCTCTTGCATCTCCCTCCCTCCCACCCTCCCTATCCCACCCCTCTAGGTGGTCACAAAGCACCAAGCTGATCTCCCTGTGCTATGCTAGCCATGTTTCTTAGGCAAGGACTATGCCTATAGTATCTAGTAGAGTAGAGTTCATGTCTGGATTCAGTTAAATATTTATTGAGCACCTAGGACCACAGTGGGAGATAACATAGAGTTTATAATGTTTTAGAATTTACAAAGTTTTAGGTACTGTTCTAAATTATTGGCATGCATGCACTTCTTTCATCTTCATTGTCTTATTCTTATCCTCATGTTACAAATAAAGAAGCTGAGACACAGAGAGGTGATGTAATCTGCCTAAGATCACACAGCTAGTTAAGAAGAAGAGGAAGGAGTCTAGCCCCAGTGCCCATGCTCCCAGGGACTCCACTGTAATCAGTGCAGCGAGTACAAAGGTAAATTAAACACAGTCCTTGTCCTCAGAGTATTTACTATTCAGCAGGAGGGAAACATATTTGCAATGTAATGGTAAAAGATAATCATGACACTAGCAAATATTTATTAAGAATTTATATATTCTGAGCTTTGTAATAATTCCCTTATATGTATTGTTTAATTTAGCCTCACAAGAATCCTATAGATTTTTTGATTAGGAAATTAAGATAATTTTGCTCAAGATGAGAAGAACAAATTAGCTCCTGACTCCAGTCAGCTTGGATTCCTCTGGTTCTAACAGGTCTTAGTTTTCCTCTGTTGAATTATAAAAAACTTCACAGAACACACCAACCTTGCACAAGGCCACTCTGTGACTGTGACAGAGAAAGACAAAAATGAGTCCCGTTATAATCTTGTCAGAACATAGACACAAAGAAGAGCACATTACAAACCACAAAAATGACCAAACGTTCCCTATCTCAGCTGATGTAAGTGACTCATCCTTTTCTGATCAATTTTGTCTTTAGCTCTACTTTGTTCCTCTAACCTTCTAAACAGAAATGATTAAGACACCATCATGGACTTGCCCCTGTTTCTGACAGTTCCTAATCCAGTGCAGAACCATATTTTAAAAATCCTTCCAAAAATTTTAAAAACAAGCCTAAATCCTATAGCAGTTTCTTCTAACAGTCTTACTGAGATTCCCCCAGTTCCTCATGATGAGCTATCTCCTTTGTTTGCAATGAGCCAATAAACTCAACTTAGTTCCACTTCAGGTGTGTTCTTTGGCTGGAGGATATTAACAGACACTCAGGTTCCACTAAGGTTGGGCCGAGACCCTCACTGTTGGACCAGGACTCTAGACTCAGTAATAAGGTACACACTGGGCCCCTTTGAAATCTCTACCTGCTCAAGTGTTCAAGGTGTCACCCTGGCCACTTATGGGAGGTTAATTTCACTCTGAACTAAGCTCTGATTATTATTTCATTATGATTCTTCAGCATTGGGTTTTTTGTTTACTTAAGAACAAGTTCTCTTGGGACTTTTTTGGTCATATGATCAGATTTATGTTGTTTCTCAGTGAATTGTTTCCTGGCCTTGTCATATTCACTTCTATGGTCTGCTTGTTTATTCTATAAGAAGAAAAGTCTGTAAGGAGGGGATAGACATAGACCTGATAAGTCCATCTTTCAGCCAGTGCTGAAAAAGGAGTTCAGAAGGTGTCAACAGACTAATGTTCTTTGAGTAAAAATGCATTAGGTCACCATTTCAAAAACTTGTAAGGAGTTTTCCCTCAGTCTTGTGAGAAATAATTTATGTAGTTTCATCCCCAGAGTCGGGGGCGGTTTTCTGGCTCCTGATCAGGGCAAATTTTAGAGATACAAGTTTGCACAAACACCAACGTTACTGACCACTGGAGTTCTCATGGGGCCATCTTGATCTAACTCTGCAACTCTTTCAAGCCAAACCCCTCTTTCCTTTATGTTCTCTAAATATAAGATAGACTTACTCTCTGACTGGTGAAATTTCCCAGAGACGATGTGAAACTGCAATGACTGCTGGGGGAACTTTTGACATTAGCAAGATGTTCATTTGAAAGCTCCCTTGGAACAAAAGAGGAAGAAACTCTCATGGGGAGATTGTCTTGACTACAACAAAGAGATTATTTTATTCAATGTAGAAGACTTCTCTTTCATTTCATTTCTTCAGGGTACAATAATCCCTGGCTTTTAAACTGAATGGCTTGATAAAATTGTCAAACACTCTTTCTCTCTTTTGTGTATATATGCCAAAATGTGTTTTCCTGCATCTAAACTTTGTCTCCTCTCCTTGCAAATGAGAAGACAATTAGCTCTTTTCAGTGATAATTTAATATTTGTTGGAAGTTGGCTTCTTCTCACTTCTTATTTTTCTATTTCTGTTATTCTCCCTCTCCTTTTCTTGTGCTTGGGAAATCTAAAGAGTAACAGATTAGAAAAATCATATTTCTTGTATACATGCACTTTGGGGATATCTAGTGCAAACACTAAAAGTTGTTTAAAAAAAAAGAAAAACATTATGGTGTTACATTTGTTTTAAAAATTGTAGAGGCTTCAGTGTGCACTTACTAGCCTTCATTACTATAATTATGAGCTTAAAAAAAGAGATATTAGTTCCAATATGTGAAATAACTTTTGGCATTATTTAAAGGGTCTGTTAGATTTAGTTTACCATATAAAAATAATATTAGCACAATATTTAGATTTATACAAATCAGGGTTAAATTTCACACAGTTTAAATTCCCTAAAATGATTTATGATTTAAGTAATTATTTTTTTAATTAACATATATGAAAACATATATGTGTGTATACATATATGTATATATACATAATGAAAACAGTGGACATCTTTTTAAATGTTTAATTTTATGAAATTCTTACAATGTTGCCAATCATGAGGACTTAATGTATTAACTAAGATTATATTCCAGGTTCTTAACGAACTTCAAGACCTTGGACTATTCAGGACAGTAGTGACTATTATAATAGCCACTGTAGCTACTGAAATTTAAATTGCTTAAAATTAAATAAACATTCAGCTCCTCAGTTGCACTAACCACAGTTCAAGTGCTCAGTAGTCACATATGGCCAGTGGCTACCATATTAGACAGTACAAATATAGCACATTTCCATAACCAGAGAGTAGCATTAACAGCAGACTTAGACATATGATTAAGCTACTTAGAAAATAATCTTCGGGTGCTGGGTATTTTTAAGTAAGAAAGATAAAGCAACACTGATCACTGAAAACATTCTGCACCCAATTCCAATGTGTGGCAGGATTTTTCCATAGCACCAGGAATTCTCAAACACTACCCGGGTATCCTACAGTTGAACTCAATTTTGGCACTATTTACCCCAGAGATAGGAGATAGCCTCAGATCTCACAAGTTAAGTCCTCAGCCCTACAAGACTGCACACCTCCCTTCCTCTCTCCTCACCCTCCCACCCCTCCTTAGACTCCAGACACAAACCCAGGTTAACACCTGTGCTTCTGACAGTCATAAATTGGAAGTTCCAATGACCTGGGTTCTATTAATTTGCTAGAGTGGCTCAGAGAATCAGGGAAACATTTTACTTATTAGGCTATTGGTTTGTTATAAAAGGATGTAACTCAGGACCAGACACATAGAAGAGATGCCTAGAGAAATGTATGAGATAAATGGTGCAGAACTTCCATGCTATCTCCCAGTGCATCATTCTCCGCCCCGCCCCCCGCCCCGAGATCTCCACCTGTTCACCAACTCAGAAGCTCTCTGAACTCAAACATTCATTACATAGGCATGATAGATTAAATCATTGACCATCTGTGATTGATTCAACCTCCAGCTCCTGCTCTCCCCTCCCCAGAGGTCAGGTGTTGAGACCGAAAGCTTCAACCCTTTCATCACCTCATTAGTTCTCCAGGTAACTAGCACCATCCTTAGGTGCTTTCCAAATCTCACCTGATCAATGTTACAAAAGACACTTTTATCACTCTCATCACTTAGGAAATTCCACGGGTTTTAGGAGCTCTGTGCCAGAAACAGGACAAATATGGTCTTCAAAATGCTTTGATAACATCCCTCTAAAAGAGTATGGAAGACTAGATACCCTTTTGTGCATTTTAAAGCAAATATCTAAAAATTCTCATCATAAGTTTAAACAGCTGCAAAGAATAAAATTTCCAACAAGTTATAAATACTGACATTTAAAAAATAAGTCACAGCATTCTTTTAAATATTCCCAAAGTATGGAAATGATGGCCGTCATTATCCATTACAAAACTAAAAAACAAGAAGGAGCTCTTCTTTTTAACGGTTGAATATTTTATATTACATTTGTACCCTCCTGAACTTGTATTTCCATTCTATTGCCTCCAAGGATTTTAAATATGTGCTTTTCATAAAATTCTTTATTAAAAAGTAAATTTTGTATTGAAATATAATACACATAAATACATCATAAGTTTCTGGCTCAATACATTTTTACGAAGACTATACACTCATCTAATAGCCAGCATTCAGATCAAGAAATAGGTTGTAAAATATTTTTAGCACCCCAGGGTTCTCTCTTGGGTCCTCTTCCACTGTCCTGACTTCTAATCTGGGATAATAAATATAATAACCAACAATGGCCAGATCATATATAAAAATAGAGCTTGGATCCACAACCTGCAGCAGCCTACCCAGGAAACCAACCCCTTATCTATCATAACCCAATAAGCCAGGCTGCTGTAAGTTGGACTAGTAGGAAGTCAGATTGCTAGCTTTAATAACAATCTAGGAAACCAAACAATAACTTCTGTAATAATTGATCCTGAATGGCTAGGGCTTGATTAATAACTGACAGCTTCCCTAATTTTTGTCCCTACGTCCAGCTTAAGACCAACTAGAGAAAGCTAAATATGTACCCCTAGACAGTCACATAGGTGCCCCCTTCTGATTAGCCCACCTACAGCTTCCCGCATGTCCACAGCCTCCAGTCATAGCACAGCTGAAGCCTTCCTCTTTTTCTACTACTACTGTTTCCTACTTTTCTGCCTATCTTTGAGTCTTTGCCCAAACTCAGGTGATGGCAGCTGACTCACTTGTTATTGCAAGTTCTGAATAAATGGCCTTTGCCTGTTCTCATTTGGTTGATCTTTGTTTATTTCTACAAATCCCAATATATTTTGTGTCTGGATCTTTATGCTGTAAAATTCATTCATATTATGTATAAGTGTCATTAGTTTGTTTTTATTGATATATAGTGTTACTATATCACAAATTATTTCTCTATTTTACTGTGATGGATATTTGGTCTTTTTCCAGCTTGGGGCTTTTATGAATAAAGCTGCTATACGAATTGGTACCTATCACGTGCTGACTGTATGTTTATGTGGAACTTTTGGGTCTTGGGTAGGTGTATTTAGCTTTAGCACGTACTGCCAAACAGTTTTTCAAGGTGGTTAAACCAATTTACTCTCCCACAGGCAGTATAATCTGATAGAATTTTATCCTAATATATACTTTTTTATGCTTGGAAGTCTTTTATTGATCTTTTTATGCTTCAGAGTCATTCTTCTATGCAGACAAAGAGTTGTATAAATTGAAATTTGATATAAACAAACTTGTGACCATGAGGCTATATTAAAATTTATGTTTTGCACTGAGTTATCGTTATTAGTAGTACCGCATTGATCAAATCAAAATAACGTGTTATGAATTTGAGAAAACAGTAATACACAGGAAAATCAAAATTGTATTGGGAAAACATTACTTGTAGAAATAATTAAAGTTTTTAAAAATTAGTTTATGCATCTGTGGATAAGAATTATTTCTAGAATGAGAATATTCGGTATCACTTTCTTCTTATTTTAGATTTTTGTTTATGTTAAGTGCTAAGAAACTATGTTCACAATAATTAGACAGGCATAGAAGATGTCTATTATCACAATATCACTCAGTTCTTTGAACTACTGTTGAGTAAAAATGTCCCAATGGGATCAGATTGCCATTAGCTAGAAGGGCCAGATCCTTACTAATTCCTCAAAGCCCTTCTCCATCATCGAAGAAGGCAATTATGTCTGTCTCTGGTTCCAGGTAAAGTGTTGGATAAACAGGACCCTCGCATATTCCCGAGACCCGGTGTTGGCTTCAGTGGCAGGGCAGCCTACGGTTCAGATCGGCGAGGTGGAAAGCCGCGCCCCCCGCTGCCGGGGTCTCCGGATGGAGTCCGGCCGAGAGCGCAGCGCGGCGTGCACGGAAGCTCCGGCTCCCTCGCCACGCCCACTTCCTGCCCCATCCTGGGCTTTTCCAGGTCTCCTCTTCCAGTGAACCGGATGCTCCGTCAGTTACCTCCTCCGCGTCCTCCGGTGCTTCCCGGCTCCCTGGCAAGGCCGCAGGCATCCACGCGGGGACGGTCAGGGGGCTCCCGGCGGCTGGCCTGGCAGGTGTAGGGCGCCGGTAGGAGCTGGGCGCACACGGTTACCGAGCGTGGAGGAGACACGGCCCTGCGGCGATGGGTGCCAGGGGCGCTCCTTCACGCCGGAGGCAGGCGGGGCGGCGACCGCGGTATCTGCCCACCGGGAGCTTTCCCTTTCTCCTCCTCCTGCTGCTTCTCTGCATCCAGCTCGGTGGAGGACAGAAGAAAAAGGAGGTAGAATGAATCCTCTGGGCATTCCCGGGAGGGCCAGGACGGGTCCGGGAAGGCGGGCCGCGTTCATAGGCAGCCTTCCCGCGTTGCTAGGCAGCCGGGCCGCCAGGTGTGGGCGATGGCTGTTTTGGGGAGAGGTTGGGAGGCCTTTGCGCAAGTCCTTTGGGCTCCACAGTTTCAAAAGTGGGGTTGCCCAGTGCTTTCTCAAAAAACAACGAAGCATCGTCTTTTGTGCGCCTAGCACCTCACACCTTTAAGACACGGAGCGTTTTTGACCCTTACTTGAAGGCAGAGTTTCGGGGCTGTCGAGTCAGTAAAAAAGAGTGTGTTGGATGTGAAAATACCGTTTAGGAGTATTTCAAACCTATAGGAACGAGTTGTCCTTTGTGTTTATTACCCTGCTCTCTTCGTTATCCGTTTCAGGAGGCAACAGCATATTGAGACCGTGTTTAAAGTTATTTTGTATTTTATATACATTTTTAAAGCTGTATATTTTTCTTTATATTAAACTCAAGGTATAATTGTGCGAATAACCTCATATTTAGGTTGCGCAAGTTTATTTGTGAAATTCAGATCACCTGATTTCAATCTTAGTCCTATAGTAACTCTGATGAGCACGCGGATTGAAGTAACTGACCGTATTTAAAGTAGTTGTAGAGTTATTTGTGAATTTCAGTTATCCATCTCTACCTTGGATGGTTGATCTAGTGGGATTAGAAAAAAAAATACTTTGGAAATGTAAGGTTTCTAATTGTACGTCGTTTTAGTGAGAGTGTCTCTCCATATTAATTGCAAGTAGTTTTTCCTGGTGAAGTTTTATTTACATACACGTGGCTCTAATTCGGGTTTCAAATATTACCGCAACTTTCTTGACAGCTGGGTGGAAAGAGTGAAAAAACAGCCTCACACACAAGTAACTCTGATTCTCTTTCTCTTTACTCCTTGCCTGAAACAACTCTGAACTCAGTATTTTGCCTTCAACTTTTTTATTTTAACTTTTTTTTACTTTAACATAAAAATAGGCCTTAGTGAAATTAGTGGTGTTATAGTAAGAGGTTTGATGAAGAACCACTGTTAAATTAAGACTGTATTTACAAATATAACGATTTTTTTGCCTAGCATTTGGTATTTATATACATTTCTTAGATTTCATAGTTTTTCTCTTTTTTAATTTTTTTATCTTAGAACCTTGCCAACATATTTAAAATTTATTTTTATATTTTTAAATTTAATTTTATTTATTTTTATACAGCAGGTCCTTATTAGTCATCAGTTTTATACACATCAGTGTATACATGTCAATCCCAATCTCCCAATTCATCCCACCACCATCCCCACCCCTCGCCGCTTTCCCCCCTTGATGTCCATACGTTTGTTCTCTACATCTGTGTCTCAATTTCTGCCCTGCAAACTGGTTCATCTGTACCGTTTTTCTAGGTTCCACATATATGAGTTAATATACGATATTTGTTTTTCTCTTTCTGACTTACTTCACTCTGTATGACAGTCTCTAGGTCCATCCACGTCTCTACAAATGACCCAATTTTGTTCCTTTTTATGGCTGAATAATATTCCATTGTATATATGTACCACATCTTCTTTATCCATTCGTCTGTTGATGGATATTTAGGTTGCTTCCATGACCTGGCTTTGTAAATAGTGCTGCAGTGAACACTGGGGTGCGTGTGTCTTTTTGAATTATGGTTTTCTGTGGGTATATGCCCAGTAGTGGGATTGCTGGGTCATATGGTAATTCTGTTTTTAGTTTTTTAAGGAACCTCCAGACTGTTCTCCATAGTGGCTGTGTCGATTTGCATTCCCACCAACAGTGCAAGAGGGTGTCCTTTTCTCCACACCCTCTCCAACATTTGTTGTTTGTAGATTTTCTGATAATGGCCATTCTGACCAGTGTGAGGTGATACCTTATTGTAGTTTTGATGTGCATTTCTCTAATAATTAGTGATACTGATCAGTTTTTCATGTGCCTCTTGGCCATCTGTTTGTCTTCTTTGGAGAAATATCTATTTAGGTCTTCTGCCCATTTTTGAATTGGGTTGTTTTTTTAAAATTGAGGTGCATGAGCTGTTTATATATTTTGGAGGTTAATCCTTTGTTCATTGATTCATTTGCAAATATTTTCTCCCATTCTGATGGTTGTCTTTTCATCTTGTTTATGGTTTCCTTTGCTGTGCAAAAGCTTTTAAGTTTCATTAGGTCCCATTTGTTTATTTTTGTTTTTATTTCCATTACTCTAGGAGGTGGGTCAGAAAAGATCTTGCTGTGATTTATGTTGAAGAGTGTTCTTCCTATGTTTTCCTCTAAGAGTTTTATAGTGTCTGGTCTTACATTTAGGTCTTTAATCCATTTTGAGGTTATTTTTATGTATGGTGTTAGGGAGTGTTCTAATTTCATTCTTTTACATATAGCTCTCCAGTTTTCCCAGCACCATTTATTGAAGAGACTGTCTTTTCTCCATTGTATATCCTTACCTCTTTTGTCATAGATTAGATGACCATAGGTGCGTGGGTTTATCTCTGGGCTTTCTATCCTGTTCCATTGATCTATATTTCTGTTTTTGTGCCAGTACCATATTGTCTTGATTACTGTAGCTTTGTAGTACAGTCTGAAGTCAGGGAGTCTGATTCCTCCAGCTCCGTTTTTTCCCGTCAAGATTGCTTTGGCTATTCGGGGTCTTTTGTATCTCCATACAAATTTTAAGATTTTTTGTTCTAGTTCTGTAAAAAATGCCATTGGTAATTTGATAGGGATTGTATTGAATCTGTAGATTGCTTTGGGTAGTATAGTCATTTTCACAATATTGATTCTTCCAATACAAGGACATGGTATATCTCTCCATCTGTTCGTGTCATCTTTGATTTCTTTCATCAGTGTCTTATAGTTTTCTGAGTACAGGTCTTTTACCTCCTTAGGTAGATTTATTCTAGGTATTTTATTCTTTTTGTTGCAATGGTGAATGGGATTGTTTCCTTAATTTCTCTTTCTGATCTTTTGTTGTTAGTGTATAGGAATGTAAGAAATTTCTGTGCATTAATTTTGTATCCTGTAACTTTACCAGATTCGTTGATTAGCTCCAGTAGTTTTCTGGTGGCATCTTTAGGATTGTCTATGTATAGTATCATGTCATCTGCAGAGAGTGACAGTTTTACTTATTCTTTTACAATATGTATTCCTTTTTTTTCTTTTTCTTCTCTGATTTCCATGGCTAGGACTTCCAAAACTATGTTGAATAATAGTGGTGAGAGCGGACATCTTTGTCTTCTTTCTCATCTTAGAGGAAATGCTTTCAGTTTTTCACCATTGAGAATGATGTTTGCTGTGGGCATAGTTTTTCTTGAGAAAGGGAGAAGATTTGAAAAGTAGTTTTTTGTGTGTGTAGTTTACCAGAGCAGAGGGCATTAAAAACAATGAGGAACTCCATGCAAATTCGGATGATTTATCTCCTAGAGAGATCATTGTAACCATGGTAACTTTCAGTTGGGAGGAAAAAAAAAAAGCCCCAAAAAGTCTAAAAAGTGTACATCTTCAAAGCGTCTTAGCATCTCCAATTGTAAGACTACTTTAACATGTGACATTTGTTAATTTAGTGTAATTATAAATTGTGATACACCTATTTCCATTAAATATATTTTATAAAGGTTATTTTAAAAATGCAAAATTAGGGAGAAAATTGTTGCGGATTTAAAAAGGATGTCTTCCAAAACTTTTATTTCTGTTAAATAGGAGAGCCTGATGATACTACATGGTGATATTGTAGAATACACATATTTTATTTAAGGAAAAGAGCAAAATAACATATAGTAGAAGTTTTAATACTTTATGTTAAATATGTTTACTACTTAATTAATTTATTAATTAACATATTAACAAATTAATTTTAATTAATAGTTAATTAACATTTATTAATTAACATATTAATATGTTATTAAGCATATTTAAGTATTAAGTAATTTAATAATTAAATATGTTTAATACTTTACTTTATGTCTCTGAAATGCAGTCTAGTTCAGTATCTGGTACTCAGTTCAAAAACTATGATCTCGAGCTTCCCTGGTGGCACAGTGGTTGAGAATCTGCCTGCTAATGCAGGGGACACGGGTTCTGGGAGGATCCCACATGCCGCGGAGCAACTAGGCCCGTGAGCCACAACTACTGAGCCTGCGCGTCTGGAGCCTGTGCTCCGCAATAAGAGAGGCCGCGATAGTGAGAGGCCCGTGCACCACGAGGAAGAGTGGCCCCCGCTTGCCACAACTAGAGAAAGCCCTCGCACAGAAACTAAGACCCAACACAGCAAAAATAAATAAACTAATTAATAAACTCCTACCCCCAACATCTTCTTTAAAAAAACAAAAAAACAAACAAAAGAACTATGATCTCTTTCAATACCGGAAGAAAAACATTCTTTTTTGGAAATATTGGTCACAAGTGTGTTACTTTTCTAGGGATATTCCAGAGTTGTTTTGATCATATGTGGCGGCTGCTGCTGCCTTTTTTTTTTTTTTTTTTTGCTTAGTTTAGAACCTGTTGCCCAGTATAAGATTTGACACAATTGAGCCAGAAAATATAATAGCTGGAACTTAATTTACTACAATAAATATTACAAACATAAGTACTGGAATAGTTGACTTGGCATGGATTGTGTATTCTTTTGTTCTGGGGAGCCCAAACGGAAATCTAAACTTGAACCTGGAATCAGGAATTGGACATTAGTTGCTTTTAAGGAAGTAACATTTATGACAGTAATAGTTACCACCATAGATTTTTGAATAGAACTGATGGTCCAGTTACAATTCATATCCTATCTAATTGACATCAAACCACTTAACTTCCCTGAATTTTAGTTTTGTTTAAAAATACAGGTATAGGGCTTCCCTGGTGACGCAGTGGTTGAGAGTCCGTCTGACGATGCAGGGGACGCGGGTTTGTGCCCCAGGGTGGGAAGATCCCACATGCCGCGGAGCGGCTGGGCTCGTGAGCCATGGCCGCTGAGCCTGCGCGTCCGGAGCCTGTGCTCCGCAACGGGAGAGGTCACAACAGTGAGAGGCCCGCGTACCGGAAAAAAAAAAAAAAAAATTAAAAATACAGGTGTAATACTTACATCTCAGTGTTGTCATTGGGATTAAATAAGACTGTATTTAAAGTGTTTAGTGCAATGCCTAGAGCATAACAAATGATCAGTAATTTGGTAGCTGCTATTGTGTATTCTTCATTCAAACGAAAGATAGACATGATAATGAGATCCTAAAATGTAATAAAAAATTTTTTCAAATTAAATTTTTTGCCAAATAAACTGACTTTATAATAATTGTAAATTGTATAGTTTATGGAATAAAATGTTCATTACTTATTTTATTATGAAACACTGAGAATTCCAAACTCTAACATTGCTTGAGAACTTCCCAAGAGGAGATTTTACCTCATGGAAGAATTGGTAGTATTCATGGATTTGTGTATGTGTGTCTACATATATAGGTATATATCTGTTTCTAAATGAACACATTTTCATTCATCAAAAAATAATTTTGTCATATTCTTTATTTAAGAATATAGTCAAGAGAAATAGTTAAATAGGCACAGAAAATTGACGGGAGATTTTTATAGTCAGTTTCCTTAATTACATTGAATAAAGTCATGTTAAGTGATTTTTGAATCCTCATGTTAAGTGATACAGATTTGTGGGAGACTTTAGCTTCTTAGTAGTATATCATTTGCATTTCTGATGCATCATGGGTTTCCATTATTTTGACAGTTTCTCTATTTCTTACATTGTTAACACTTACCAGAATTGTTTTAATCTCTAATGACCTCTTATAGTAGAATAAAAGCTCAAATTCTGTAATGATTTCCAGTGGACTTAATGACTTTACCATCATCAAAAGCAGCTACTGTCAGCCCTTCAAATCCGGGGGTCTTGTACCTGCAGACAGAGAGGGCCGACTGTACCACACTATTTTGTAGCATGAGGGACTCAAGCAGTTTCAGATTTTGGTATCTGCTGGGGTCCTGGAAGCAATCCCCCTTGGATACTGAAGGACAACTATAATATAATAATTTATACTTTCTGCAAAGAAAATGATTAGCGAATAGGCTACAACATGTAGGTAGCAGCTCATAGATATATTTTAAGAGAGAAGTAGTGTTATTAGTTGCCTCTGAGATAACTTCTATAAGCACACTTTACACTGAGATGTATATATCCAGTTACTCTTTAGTGACACAGCCTTGAAATAGAGACTTTAGTGTCTTAGCAAATGATAGGGAGAGGATGGAGGTAAGAGATGGATTTTGATTTTACCTTTAAGCAGAGAACTTAGGTGGAAGAAATAGCTTGTAAACATATGAGCACAACGTAAAGAAACACATAGTAATTATACTTTGATATGTATACACATACACCTGTCATGCTGATGTCAGGCAGCTGTGTCAGCTAAGTTAGATTTTTGTGTACAGTAACTCCTTGAAGAGTAATTGGGAATGACAGGTCTTACTTAAAATGGCCAAAACTGCTTGTCAATAACTTTGAGGCTTAGCCTGCCGCAGTTTCATGGATAATGGCAGAAGGCATGGGATTCCTGGGTCACAGGCGGACAGGTTATTACAGTAATAGAATTGCCAGAGTATCAGCGTTTGTGCTGGTGATGCAGGCCAGCTGACACCTGCAAATGTAGTGAATTTCAGAGCAGGAGAGGACCTTGAGCTTATGGAACCCAAATCTTTCATGATGGGCAGTAAATGTATTTGACTTCAGCCTTAGAGGGAGTCACTATCTTTATTAAATTGGGAAGTAAACAAACCTGATCTTTGTTCTAGAAGGGACAGTGTCTAGCAGAGCTGTGTGCTACACAAACATCCTTGAACAGATAGCCTAGAACAAAGTCAGTCAGTACTTGTCCTTGCAAGTTTTGTAGAAACCGTGATGAACCGTCTGCCTACGCAAGGGATCTAACCTGGGTCAAAAGAGAACACTTCAGGATATTTTCCTCCACATACACAAAACACCAGCATGTTCAGCCCCTTCTATATGTGTTCTCTTCTACGTGGAAGACACAGAGAAAGGGAAAGGGCAGAAACATGAAACTTGAGCCACAGATTCATCAGCTATTTGTTAACTGTTTTGGGCTGCATTTACTTGTGCATATTCTCTTTAGCCTTAAATAGTCAGTGAGTTTGGATGTGAGTGTGATCAGCATGCCTGTGACTACCTTAGTAGTCTCCAGGTTTGTTTGGTGTATTAGACCATGTGACGATTGCTTCTTTCCATAAGACTCCCACCTGGAGCATCATGCTAATTTCACCAAGATAGATTTACCTTTGGCTAAGTATAGGAGTAACTCTTTTCCTGCTAGATCATGAACAAATGTAACACTGTGTGCATGAGTATGTGTGGACCAAATAGGTAGTATTTACGTCAGTCTCTATCCAGTTTTTATTCTGTCCGTTGGCAAGATTTCTGCAGCTTCTCAAATTGAGCCTAAGAACCTGCTGTATAAAAAAATAAATAAAATAAAATTCAAAAAAGAAAAAAAATTGAGCATACCTAAAAGGGAACTCTCAATCCTTTCCTCTGCCCATCTGGCCCATCTGTTTTCTCATTGCTGTCAGCAGTGCTGTTTTATGGGGAACAAATTTTAACCTCATTTTTTTTTTTTTAAGTAATCACTTGCCATATATAATACTATATCTTTGTAGCTCTTATGTTTTGCACGTTGTACACAGAGAGGCTGACTTCACATAATTTCTAGCAGAGTCATACATAGATTTAAGGAGAGCATCTTGCAAAAATATGATTCCTCTATTATATGTAGATATGTAAAACATAAATATTTAGTTTGAATAGTAAAATTTCAAATATATTATTCAGAAAAATAGACAGTATTTTTTTCATAGTAATTGATATCTGTCTATCTCTCTGCCTGATTGCCTGCTTGTCTCTCTGTTTAATGTCAGAAGGAAAAAGGTCAGTGTCAACAGTGAACTTCTGTTACAGAGTGTTTCACAATGTGATAAAAGTCCTAACTTAGAAGTATAGCATCCTGAAGCCATTAATGAGTTGAAAAAAGTTAAGAATAAAAGGAAGTCTTTACTAGCATTTATTGTTATTACATTTTTGGTTGCTCATATCAAGATACCTAACTAGTTTGACGTTTGGAAGTTAAAAGGAAATTTTCTTTCCTCTGTATGTTACTATGAGAACTCAACCATCTTTAATGAAAAGGGGCACTTGAGTATAGGTTAGATAAATTGTGGTACTGATTTTATTAAATGGAACTGTTTATTTTAGATGTGTATTTTTAGAGATGGCTTAATATTGCTGTCAATATGATTTGACTCAACTTTTGGAGAAATATTGTGGTTCAGTGTCTTCTCTGCTTAGAAACAAAGCAAACCATTGGAAAGTTAGTTCATATGATTTTTGTGGTAAAACTTAAGGTACAAGATTGATTACAAATTGTAAGATCTGTTTACTATTCATATTAAATTTAATGAGATACTGTCCTGTAATTTAGTGAATTTAACAAACTTGGGAGTTGGAAATAAGGCTTATTTCAGGAAGTGAAAAAGAAACATAACAGGAGAGTTGATAGAATGCCAGGCATTTCACCTCAATTGTTCGTAATCATCACAGCATCTTGGTGATTGTGAGGGAGTTTTGTTTGCCTTACCTTTGTCTTTGTTAACAGTATACCTTGGTTTTATTTAAGTAGTAGGAGCAATTGGGACTATCCCAAGCCCCAAGCAATCATTTTTATTAGTCAAAGATTATCATGATTATCCAGTACCCTGCAAATTATTGGTTTAGGAGTGATCACATGATACAATTATGTGGGGCTTTTGGAAGTTTCCTCCTTCTTCATAAAGGACCCAAAGTGGGGTAATTCTTTCTTCCTGTCTTTGAATATGTGTGTGAGAATGTGATGCATTGTTGAACCCATCTTGTAATCACAAAAAGTACAAGCCTGAGGGCAAAACCAGTAAGTTTATGCTGGCAGAGTAGAAAATTGGGAAGAACATGGGTACTTGATGGCATGACTTAACTAGCCTTGTAAATGCTTCAACTCTGGACTCCTTATTATATGAGTTAATAAGCTTTCTTATTGTTTAAGACATTTCAATTTGAATTTCTGATTTTTTGTATTTGAAAGCGTTCTACTGAGGAAGGTCCTCTTGGATTAAGGGTTTTACCCGTGACTGTACAACTTGTTAGTTTACAGCCTTACCCCAAAGAACTCTTTCTACATTATGTTTTAGTAACCGGGCCCTCTTTGTGAATTAGTTATTAAATATTAGTGGAGGACCATTTAAGTATGTATAGCTGTCCCCAGTCTTTAAATATCAGTTGTTAGTATTAGAAGTTTGTGTATGTTTCGGTGTCATTGAAGTGCATTTTCATGTTCCTCTTATTAAAATAACTTTGTTTTTATTGTATGAATTGAAATTCTCTATTCAAAAGTTATGTCCAAAACGTTGTAGGAAAGAAATTGGGCATAAATTTATTATGTGCTTTAAAAACTATTAGCCCAAGAACAGAGTGGAAGAGAGTAAGTATGCCCAAGATGTATTTGCTGTATGCTTTTTTCTGTTTGAATGTTTTTAAGAAATACTTATTCCTTTTGCTTTTGTGTAGGTAATAGATTGGTACGTAGTTTCATTGTAAAGACATGCGAAATAAAATTCAGGAAGATTTTTATTTTTAAAATGATCATGTTTTAATAATGTTCTTTTAGTTAACATCTGAGTTAAGATTAAGCAAAAGAAAAACTGGGACCTTCCTCAAAGATCAGGCTTTGTGCAATGCTTTGTGGAGTGGCTTTGCTGTGTCTTGCTCTTGTTTCCTGTGCATTTTTCCTCTTGGAGCCTTTATGGGGAGAAAGAGTGGCTGAGTCAAGGTGTAACACCATCATCTTGTCACTCATTCAGCATAGCTTCCTACGGAGAGCAGCGTGAGTCACAGGCTTTGATGTTGGAGCCTATTCCAAACCATAAAGCGAATGTCGTGTGTGTGTGTGTGTGTGTGTGTGTGTGTGTGTGTGTGTGTGTGTGTGTGTGTGTGTGTGTGTGTGTGTGTGGTGTTTAAACACTGCGTTATAGAATGATAGAGCAGGAAAGTCAGATTTCAGGCTAAATAACAAAGCTGGGACTAGGAGGGAGTTTTCCTGCCTCCAGAGTTGCTATTTCTGCATCCTCGTGCTCAGTAATGCTGTCTTGTCTCTGCCCCTCCCCTCTTTATTACTTTAAGTATACTGTCATTTCCTCTGTCTTTTCATGGCTGATCTTTTCTGAACTTCTTCATGGGTACTTGTTTTGTAAACTTCAAAATGATTACTGGTTTGGCAGCTCTAAAACAAACCTATTAATACTGCTTAGACTTGACCCCTTTGAGAACATAATTTATAAAATTAGGCCATCTGTTTCTTTATGAAGCTGTTTAAATAAATGAAATTAGTCTAAGGGAAGCCTAAGTCACAAGAGTCAGAACTCTGTAACCTACATGGATGACGAAAGTATGTAAGTTTCTCTTCCACCTTTCTTCCCCAAATAGTGCTTTCTACAGTCCCTAATGCTAAGGAAAGCCTTGTCATACATCTCTTTGCCAGAGCCAGAAATCCGGGCACATTCACTTAGTTTCAAACGTTTACTCAGTTGTGACTTTCTTCAACACCCCTTCCTTCACCCCAGCTGAAGACGTCCCCTGGGACTTCCTAGCCAATGCTGTCTTGGGGGGGGGGGTCTTTACATGGCTCTAGGATGCAATCCAGCATTCTTTGCATGCTCTTGAGTGCTTTTCCTGAGTGAGCCTTTGTCTGACTCTCCTGTTTTCTATCTCACCACTGTTACATGCTTCCTTCCAGTGTTAACTTAAGCAGGGTACCCCTTCCCCGGCTCAGATAGATAGATGTCTGTGCTTATTCTTTATGGCACTTAAGTGAATTATTGCCTATTGTCTCTCGTTACTGTTGTTCTACAAGCCCTTTGAGGAGAAGGGTTGTGGGTTTATTTTTGTATCTGTATTTCCATATTCAAGCATAGTGCCTTGTACTTGGTAAATGCTTAGTAAAGTTACTTTGGTCGAGATACTTAATCTCTCTAAATTATCTGTAAAGTGGAGATAGTTTCTTAGTCCCTACTATAGAGTTGTGAGCCTTACATGAGATAATCCTCTAAAGTATACTTAGCATAGTGCCTGGAACATAGTAAGTGCTTATTGAACGTTAGCTTTGGTGCTGATATTGGTGAATGACTGCAGGATGTTCTGTGGTTTGTTTTATGTTTCCAAAGTGAATTTTCATGAGTAGCATAAGTTGATTTGGCATTACAAAAGAAACTTTTAAAGGCATTTGATATGCATAATTTTTCATGAATACTTAATTTTCCTGTGTGACAGATTCTGCTACTAAATTGGCTCTTGAGAAAATGTCATCGTTCCTTTCTTCAGATGATTAAAGATTTGGCAGTAACCATTTGGTCATGGTTACTTTTCCTATTTGACTTCTTACAGCATTTGACAGGTGCTCAGTGTAGCCCTGTTTGGGGTTAACCTATTTGCAGTCCTTTGGACCTCTTGGAACTAGAGGTCTATTTCTCTCCCCAGGTTTGTGAAGTTTTCAGCTATTATTGCATTAACTATACTTTTTGTCTCTTTTTCTTTCTCTTCTCCTTCTGGAATTCCCATAATGCAAACATTGTTCCTTTCATTGTGTCCCATAATTCCTATAGGCTTTCTTCGCTCTTTTTCATTCTTTTTTCTTTTCGTTTTTCTGAGGATAATTTCAATTGTCCTATCTTCCAGGTCACTGATTCTTTCTTTTCCATTGTTGAGTCTGGTTTTGAAACTCTCTATTGAATTCTTCTGATCAGTTATTATATTTTTGTACTTTAGGATTTCTGTTTGGGTTTTTTTTTTAATTTCTGTTTATTCTACTTCTTGTTTTGTTGATGCATAGTGTTCCTAATTTCATTTAGTTGTCTGTCTGCATGTTCTTGTAGGTCACTAAACTTCTTTAAGAGGGTTGTCTGACAGTTCATAGATCTGCATTTTTTTAGTATCCATTATTAGAGCTTTATTAGTTTCCTTTGGTGGTGTCATATTTACCTGATTTTTCGTGTTCCTTGATTCCCTACATTGGTATCTGCACATTTGAGTAAGTGGTTTCCTTTTCCAGACTTTGCACGTTTGCTTTGACAGATATAGTACTTCACCAGTCAGTTCAATTTGGGTTTCTGGATCCCACGACTCTTACAGAGGTACTTTTGCTTTTGGATGGATGCTGAATTTTTGTTGTTGAGGGGAGGGAAGGATAAAAATGAGGGCTGACTTATGCTGACATGTTGTTGACTTCACTCCTGTATCCTTTTTTCAAAAGCTCACCACCCTTGACATTTGTGACTTGACCCTTACATGGCTTTATACCAGAATGATGGATAGCATAGATTATTAGAACACCACTATCACCTCTACTATTTTTTTTGCTATTGATTTTATTTTATTTTTTATTTTATTTATTTATTTATTTATTTTTGCGGTACGCGGGCCTCTCACTGTTGTGGCCTCTCCCGTTGCAGAGCACAGGCTCAGCAGCCATGGCTCACGGGCCTAGCCGCTCCGCGGCATGTGGGATCTTCCTGGACTGGGGCACGAACCTGTGTGCCCTGCGTAGGTAGGTGGACTCTCAGCCACTGCACCACCAGGGAAGCCCTATTTTTTATTTTTTTTAAATTTATTTGTTTTATTTATTTATTTTTGGCTGCACTGGATCTTCTTTGTGATGCGTGGGCTTCTCATTGCAGTGGCTTCTTTTGTTGCAGAGCACAGGCTGTAGGCATGTGGGCTCTAGAGCACAGGCTCCGCTAGTAGCTGTGGTGCGCGGGCTTAGTTGCTCCGGGGCATGTAGGATCTTCCCGGACCAGGGCTTGAACCCTTGTCCCCTGCACTGGCAGGCAGATTCTTAACCACTGCGCCACCAGGGAAGCCCTTTGCTATTGATTTCAGTTGTCACTTTTCTTTGGCGTTTAATGAAGCCTGTGACACTCTGTATAATTTGGTTTGGTCATTTGCTTTCTCATTGTCTTTTTTCTTATTTTACTGTTTGGTAGTCTTATAGAATGGAATTAGAATGAGAAAAGCAGGTAATGTGAATTCTAGCCCCATTGTTTATCTTTACAAATTATCTATTTGGACCACAATTTCCTTCTTTATAAACTAGAGATAATTCCTCGCATAGGGTTGTTTTGAAGATGAAATGAAATAAAATGCGAACGTTACAAAATGTTAAGGGTTTTATGAAAGTTAGTTCTGAAAAATGATACGTGGGTTCCAGTTTCTTTGATATAAACTCTGGGCTCTTGGGCAAGGCACTTAACCTTTTGAAGCATCAGTTCGTTCAACTGTAAAATGAGAACATTGAACAAGATCATGATGTCTGAATCTGGGGAAAATAGGGAAAGTTTCCCATTGGCTGTCTGAAATTATAAACGTTTTTCATTTATGGCATAAATGGATTTTTCTGGCATGAGCATCTGTAACGTATATTAGATTTTTAAAATGTTAAAAACTATTGGATTAAACGTTTGCTTAAATCCTTTCTAGATGGTATGATTATATGAAATATGGTAATAGAATGATTTATGGTAGTTTCTTTGTATATCAAAGGTAATTTTATGTCTTAGAGGTTGAATCTTAGTAATAGTTCTGCTCTTATTTGATTACAATGTCCTTATCATAAAGAAGCTTAACTATACTAGTTTTCAACAATTTGAGTTATATGATCCACAGAGGATAACCAAAACTAATTGTGGCAGAGCTATTTCAGTTTTTTTTATTTGCCTATCAGATAGCAATTAGATTTATACTTGCCTTATATTTGCCTGTTTCAAATATGTAATCTACAAAGCCACAAATTAAAACAATAAGCTATTTTTGTACATTGCTGTAGTATTCAGAATACAGCGTATGTGCTATATCTGCAGTAATTCATATAGATAAGAAAACTTAGAAAAGTAGTAATTTGAGTAAAATCATTAGCACTGGCCTCTAGTGTTCAAGATACATATTAGCAGAATAAAAGAAACCTATTTCATTATCTAAAAAAGGAATTGGTGAGGGAAATAGGGTGTTGTTTTCCTTTTCTTCGTATCTCTTTTCTTTGTAAAGCTACTAATGTAAAATTAGGTTAGGTTAGCCCTATGGCATTTTCTACACAGATTGCAGTCCTTTGGTTTATGTATTTTCACAGGATTCCATCCTGTCGTGGTAAGTAGATGATCCTAGGGACCTCTCTGTATTCTCTTCCTGATTTGTTACTAAAATCTAAACTTCTTTAGTGTGGGAAGTTCCTAGTCTTACTTGTCTGTGTCATCATAATCATAACAGAAGCCCAAAGTAGATGAGTCTTTTATGTTTTATGATTGTTTGTCGCTTATTGGTTTCTTAAATACGTTGTAAATGTTTTTCATATTACGTCCATTTTGATTGTTTTAAATAGAAATAATAGTATTGAAATAAATGGTAGAAAATAAGTGTATTTGAGTGTCATCTTCCTAAAATACAGCACCTTACTGAATAAAGGGCCATGTCACTGACATTTCTCTAAAATGTGATCTACCATTCCTTTTTTCCAACAAATATTTGTTGATGAATACTACATGTCAGACACCATACTGGATTTTGGAGGTAAAGTGGTGAACAAGACAGCCACTGTCCTGATGTATCCTATAGCTCATAGTCCTGTAGGAGATTCAGACAGGAAAATAGGCAATTATAGTATGGTGTGAGAAATGCATAAACTGGGAACTGTTGGGTGCCGTGGTGTTATATTAGCACATTGGGGTCAGCTGAAAACTGAAGATACACATAGGAAATGGCTTAATGAAGGGAGAAGTATTCTAAGAAGAAGAAATAGTACTAGTAAAGGTCAAGAAGTATGAAAAAACACAACAAATTCAGGAAACTCAAAGTAGTTCGACATGGCTCAGCTTAGAATGCACAGGGTGGGGGAGTGGCAGGGTTGAGGCTGGAATGGAAGCCAGAGTCAAATCCCAAAGGACCTTGCAAGCCATGTTAGAGTCTAGACTTGACCTTGAAGTTCGTGGGAGGAACTGAAGGGTTTTATCTTGGAGGTGAGGATGAGGTTTATATTTAGGAGGGTTGCTCTGGGCCTGCTGTGGAAACTAGCTTAGGTGGGGATGCGAAGTTGCAGGAAGGGCAGCAGTCTGCTCAAGAGGCTACAGCAGAACTGGATGTGAGAGGCAGTGATGACTTGTCGAAGGTTGTGGCAGTGAGAATGCAGAATGATCACTGGAGTTTTGAATTCTGGGAGCCAGATGAGGCAGTTCTTGGTGATTGATTGTGTGTGGGATGAGGGAAAAGGAGGTAAGAATAACGACTACATTTCTTGGTAAAAGGGAAATTCTATTTACTGAAACGGGAAACGGGAAGGAAGAGATTTTGGAAGGAAGATAACATGTTCACTCTTAAGGATGTGCGCGATGCCCATGTGAAATCTAAACAGGTGTTTGAGAGGCAGTGGAATGTCTGGATATGGACCTATGATCTGGGCTGAAGATGAAATGGATTTGGAAATCATTAGCATCAATGGGAATTGAGTTTTTGGTGGTGGTTCAAAATCCCCACGCCAGAGTATACAGAGTGAAAAGGAAGAGCAAATGCAGACCCTCAGGGATGGCAGTATTTCACTGTCCTTCAGAAGGAAAGTTTGCAAAAGAGACCAAGACTGCGCTGCTGGAGAACTAGGAAGAAACCCAGCAGATTGTGGATGTCACAGGAGAGGAATGTTTCAACAAGACAGAGGTCAACAGAGACGAATGGTGACAGGCTAAACAAAAACTGTAAAGAGTCCTTTGGATTTAGGCGGAGCAGTTTAACTGCAGTGCAAGGGTGGAAACTAGAAGGGAGTGAGTGGGTTAGTGAATGAGTGGGTCGTGAGGAAGTAGACACAGCCAGCTCTTCTCATGAAGCACTTTTGCTGTGAATGGGTGGTGAGTTAAGTGAGTGGTAGCTGGAGAAGAGGTTGACATGGAGAGGGAAGATAACTGAAGTAGAGCCAGGTGGCTGAGAGGATGGGAGCAAGGAGTGGGAAGCGGAGACCAGCAGGTGGAATTAGCTTCATACACGAATGTGGTGGTAGTTCTCAGTGCTGTTCACAGGTAGTTTTGGGTTTTCTTCCATGCCTGTGATGGGATTGCACTTTCCTACTCTTGTGAACTCAGGCATGGCCCCAAGACTGACTTTAGCCCATGAGTTGTGAGCAGATGTGTCACATGTCAGTTCTAGGCAGAAGCTCCGAGGGTCATTACATGCCTTGCCATTGTCTTTTTCCCTCTGGCGCAGTGACTGGGAATGTTTGACGCAGTGGGTGCTGTATCAGCCTGGGTCCTCTAGTGAATAGGATGCGCAGAGTCTCCCTGCCAACCCATAAGTTGGAGAAATCCACCATTATTTTTTTAAATACTGAGATCTGGAGCTGTTAGTGCTCTGTAATTTAAGCTCTTTGGATTGTTCCAAGGAGTATTGACGTCTCTTACCTTTCTGTGGGAGAAATGGATAAAAGAAGCGGGTGCAGTTGCAGGCACATTTGTTCTTTTGTTGGCAGAGATGGATGTTTTCTCTGTGAAATGGAAGGTAGACTAAGAAGGAGGAATAAGCTGGTAGGGCGGGGAGGTCTAGAACAGTGAGTACAGTCTTAAATAGCTAGAAGAGGTATTAGGTAATTTGCCTAGAATTACCCATTTTAAATAGCTAGAATAGGTAATTTTACTCAGAAAACACAGAGGCACTGCTATTATAAATACAAAGGTGGTTTGTGAATGTATTAGTTTTCTATTAATGCATAGTAAATTATTGCAAATTTAATGACTAAAAATAACTCATTTTTAAAAGTCTCATAGTTTCTACAGGTCAGAAGTCTGGGTTCTCTGTTAGGGGCTCACAGGTGTGGCTGAAGTTCAGGTGTGGCTAGGCTGCATTCTCATCTGGAGCTCTAGATCCTCTTTTTGGCTTACTCAGGTTGTTGGCAGAATTCAATTCCTGGCAGTTTTAAGGACCCAGTTGCGTATTTTCTTGCTGGCTGTATTCTCTTGGCTCTTTAAGGCCACCCTCAGGTCCTAGCCATGTGGCTCTCTCCATGGTCAGTTTAAAACATGGCTGTTTGCTTTCTTCCAAGCCAGTAGGCTCATGTCTCTGACTCTTCACTTACATTGGAAATGCTCATCTAATTTGGTCGGGCCCGCTCAGTATAATCTCCCTTGTGAGTAACTAAAAGTTAACTGACTACATTTGTACATCTTTGCCGTATAAGGTAACACACTTATAGAAGCGCTGTTCCGTCATGTTCACAAGTCTTGTCCATACTCATGAGGAGGGAATTATATAAGGGTTATGGGTCTCTGGGGATTTTTTTAGAATTCTACCTAGTAAAGTAGGTGAGCTTGCACTTTTAGATTTTTCCGTATTTTTAAGTGGTGGCTTATAAAATCAACATAAACAGTTATGATAGTCAGTGTATAGGACAACCTTATTTAATATAAGACTTCTGGTAAGGTTGTAAAGTTGAAGTGATAAAATTGAAGTGATAATAAAATGGAAGTATCAGAGTTCAATCAGAAAAGCAGGAGCTCAAGAAGATGAGCATGCATGTATGTACGTGCATATATCCATATCTGGATTTGTTACAGGAATCCGGCTTTATGTAATGGTGGAGGCTGGTGAAGTAAGGATATTGTCTGCGTGTTTGCTGCTGGAGTTTGTGGTCCAAGAGCAATTGGGAAGGGAGGATGCTGTACGGTGGGAAGAATAAGAACAAGCTGAACCTCTGAGGATGGAGTGAAACCATCAGTGATTTTTAAAGCTCATAGTTCTGAAATTGCATAGTAAGGAGAAAATGGTTATTCACAAAAATAAGTAGTTGGAAATGATGAGAATTACTTTATAAACAGCTCACTCATCTTGCAGCCTCAGGATACCAGTTAAACTGATAAATAAGTTCAAAGAGTAATAGACATTTTATTTTCTTTTTCACATGGGAAACTTACAATTAAAATTAAAAATTAAAAAGAGATTTTCAATCTGCCTAAAACTTAATTGTTTAGTGGAATATATTTTTAAAATAAATTTTCTTCTATTAACTGCTTTATAGAAATGTTTCCCTCCCACTCACTCCATTATAGGATAAATCACTGTTCCTCTCTCAGATATTTACTCAGGGTTTCAAAATAGAAAAATTATTAAGTTCAGATGTTTCTTCCACTTTTATGGCTGTTACTTTATATATCTTTGTTAGCCTCATAGCAAGGGACCCTGCATTTATAAATTGCACTTAATAATATTGTAGAGAATATTGGGAAGATACCTAAATTGGGATAGTCATGTTGTTTCAATTTAACTATCCGCTAAAACATAAAATAAAAGTGATTTCTTGTCTCACTTGAAATATTCATACTAGCACCTTCCCTTCATTCAGCTGCTAACAGACTGGTATTATAAAAAAGTAATACTATGGAATCCATTGTCTACTTTCTTATTACTGAGTGAGAATAGTGTAGAATATCAAGATAATGCCTTAATAAAATTGACAATTTATATGGTATTATCCTATACTGTTTTGAGAGATACATATATCTTTTTAATAGTGACTTGTGTTTGTGCATATACTTAAGCATAGTTGTCAACAGCTTTTAGAGAGCTACTTCTCATCTTGCTTTCCTGCTATGACTTTCATATTTTTATCAGATTTTATTACCTTTTTTCTAAATTGTTTGTTGTGCCAGAGCTGTTTACCATATCAGTTCTTCCTTCTTCATAGACACAAGCTAGACTACATTTCCTAGTCTCCTCTACATTTACTTAGGGCCATGTGACGAAGTCATGGTGAATGGAATGTGAATGGAAGTGATGTCTGTCATCTCTAGCCTGGCCTTAAAGATTGCCCCTTGGCTTATGCTGATCGTCCACTACCCTGTTTGGAAGAGTCATCAGGATTGTATCACAAGCTTCCCTGTGAGGGTCTGTGTTACTTTGCCTCTGCGAATTGAAAGGTAGAAAGGGGGAGAGGCCACTGTTCTTTAGAAGTAGTTGAGGCAGATTCATGGGCAGATGTTTGCAGCATCAGCCAGGAATGTCCTGGACACCACTGGGTTCACTTACTATTGTTACTGTAACAAATTATCACAAACTTACTGGCTTGCAACAATACAGATATAGTTCCGGAGATCGGAAGTCTGAAGTCAGTCTCACTGGGCTAAAGTCAAGGTGTGGTAATAAGAATTGTGTTCCTTCTGGAAACTCTGAGGGGAGAATCGATTTCCTTGTGTTTTTCAGCTTATAAAGGCTGCTTGAATTCTTTATGATTCTTACCTGTATCACTCCAACCTCTTGCATGTATCCTTACATCTTATATTGACTGATCCTCTTGCCTCCCTCTTTTATAACCCTAATGATTATAATGGGCCCACTCGGCTAATGTAGGATAATCTCCCCATTTCAAGATTCTTTTTTTATTTGAAGTATAGTTGATTTGCAATGTGTTAATTTCTGCTGTAGAGCAGTGATTCACTTATACATATTGAATATATATGTATATATATTCTTTTTTATAGTCTTTTCCATTATGATTTATCTCAGGATATTGAATATAGTTGCCTGTGCTATACCATGGGACCTTGTTGTTCATCTCAAGATTCTTTACTTAATCACATCTGCACAGTTCCTTTTACCATGTAAGGTCACATGCTCTGAGTTTCTGGGAATTAGGATGTGAACATCTTGCAGGGATTGGAGGGGAGCACACTGTTTAGCCTATTGCAACTACTCACTTAGCTGTTACAGATGAAGAAACTTGGTGGAAGCCTTCAAGAAATAAATCTAAGAGTTCCAGGTGAGCTCTTGAGAATCCCATGCTCTGAGATTGTTGGTAGCTGCTTTTCTTACCTTAGTTTCTCCTGCACTTCTCAATGGCATTCTAAGCTTCTTTTTTTTCTTTTTTAATAGATTTATTTATTTATTTTTGGCTGCATTGGGTCTTTGTTGCTGTGCACAGGCTTTCTCTAGTTCTGGCGAGTGGGGGCTTCTCTTTGTTGTGGTGCGCAGGCTTCTCATTGTGGTGGCTTCTCGCTGCGGAGAACGGGCTCTAGACGTGTGGGCTTCAGTAGTTGTGTCACACAGGCTCAGTAGTTGTGGCTTGGGGCTCTAGAGTGCAGGTGCAGTAGTTGTGGCACGTGGGCTCAGTAGTTGTGGGTCACGGGCTCTAGAGCACAGGCTCAGTAGTCGTGGTGCATGAGCTTAGTTGCTCCACGGCATGTGGGATCTTCCAGGACCAGGAATCAAACCCGTGTCCCCTGCATTGGCAGGCGGATTCTTAACCACTGCGCCACCACAGAAGTCCCTAGTCATAGTTCTTTTAACTCTTGACCCTGTCCTTTTGGTTAAGCCACTCTGACTTTCTGGGTCACAGTACTTTTGTTAGTTAAAAAATTAGAGTTGAGCTAGATCAGATATGCCTTTCAGCTTTCACATCTTATCATTCCTTTTAATGAAAGAATTGAAGAGTATTTCAGGGCAGTAGGGGAAGCTTTATTTTCAAAAGAGCACTAAATTTAATATTTTTTCAATTAAAAAGAATATTTCCTATTGTTTCTTTAGTTAGCCACCACTGATCACTCTCCTAGTGCTATCACAGCACATTTTAAAATTCTTCTCTCAAATATTAGCATACTGTCCTTTATATTACTCACCTTCAAATCTCCCATAGAACTTAGTCTAGTATCTTGCTCAGATCAGGTGCTTACTTAAGTATTTGTTTAACACTCTAAGTAGTGGCAAGCATTAGGTACACAAGGTCTCTCTTAATTGAAATTAAATAGTAATTGAAAAGAGGCCAGCTTATTAATCTAGTTAAAATGATGAACAGTATTTTAAAGAAGGGAAATTATCTAAAATTAAAATTATAAAAATTTATTCAATTGATCATATGCTTAAAATTTAGCTTTTAATTGAAAGTAGTCATGATTTATTAGAATGAACAAGGAATGAATAAGTGCTCATATTTTTTGGTGTGAGTTTTCTCAATAAAATTATATGATAGCATAGTCAGACATCTTCAGTTAATGCTTGACTTTTGGAGTATGATTCTGGAAGTCATTTTCATAAAAATATTTTCAGGTTTACCACTTTTCTCAGGGGTGCCTCTCAGTTCTTTGATATTCATATCATTCTCTTTTGAAGTACCTAATGTCATCCTCCTAGTTGGTCTTCTCTTTTCATGTGTTACTCATTATAATTCTGACACTCATTTGTCAGTGGTTTTGCATATAATTTGAGTAGTTCTGCATCAGTTTAAAAAATCAACTTGATGAAATCTTTTGACATTTATAAGATTGCAGTGAATTGTAATAATGACCAAAAAAATAGTGTGACATGGTGTGTTGGGATAGGTGCTGGGGTGAAATGAGGATGGACGTCTGCATAGGCATTACTTTTGTAAACGGATGGTTCATTAGTGAATATACCATAGATCTTTTTTGCCTCTCTATGCAACTTTGTATTTTTTGTGTGCACATATTGAATACTTAGGTAAGGAGGAGCTCCTGTGGCATACATAGAACAGAAAACTGCTGTGAAATTGCTGAGATGAAGGGCTTGCTTGTCTTTGGGTTGCTGGTAAGAAAGGACATAGTAAAGAAGGTGTGGTGCCTATTATTTTTGTCCTCTGTAGGCTGTCCCTCCTTTCCCTCCTCTTTGTTTTCATCTTAACAATCCCCTCTTTAAGGGCCACAGGGGTGAATATATTACCAGGCCATGATGGTCATACCACTCATCCCACTTGTTGTATTTGCCACAGGCTTGGGCGAGTGACCTAGAGTCATTTACTGAGATTTTCTAAATGGCACTGGTAGCTTGCCTTGCTGATTGTGTATGAAATTGGAAGGATGGGATTTTAGGTTGCCTATCACTGCTGGCATGAGAAATGCTAATATACAGAAGCTAAGCAGATAAAGAGATTTTCACAGATTCACTAAATATTTGAATGCTAACTCAGTGCTGGTCTTTGTTCTAGATATAAAAATTGTTGCCCTCCTGTGGCTGGAGGGAGTACTGACAACACGGTCAAGTTCTTGGATGTAGTCATTCCTGAAACCAGATTTATCTCCATCCTTCCTTGTTATATGTACTTATACAGTCTCTTTTTGTCCAAGCTAGGTTGAATTAGGTTTATGTCATTTTTAATAAAAGTCATTTTGGTAAATATGAAAGCCATGTATAATTTCAGCTTTCATTAAGAAGATGATACAGATTTTAAAATATATGAATAAATTCTAATTTCTGAATTTGGGTAAACTTTTGTCATGTATTTTTATATTTTTTCCCCCAGTTTTCAGTAAATGGAGATTACCTTATCCTTTACTTTTTTCTTATATTCCGTTCCAGACTTTAACCTCATGGTTTTCTGGTAAAGCACTCTGGTTGACTACTTTCTTTAGTCATTCAGGAAGACGTAACTATTTGTTTAGTAAATATATCCAAGTAGACCTGCTTTAGACTCCACAGTTTTCTTTTTAATATCTTTATTGGAGTATAATTGCTTTACAATGTTGTGTTAGTTTCTGCTGTACAGCAAAGAGAATCAGCTATAAGTATACATATATCCCTATATCCCCTCCCTTTTGAGGCTCCCTCTTACCCTTTCTGTCCTACCCCCTCCCCCTCATCCCACCCTTCTAGGTCTTCGCAAAGCACCGAGCTGATCTCCCTGTGCTATGCAGCTGCTTCCCACTAGCTATTTATTTTACATTTGGTAGTGTATATATGTCAATGCTACTCTCTCACTTCATCCCTCCCCTTCCCACTCTGTGTCCTCAAGTCTTTCCTCTACATCTTTATTCCTGTCCTGCCCCTAGGTTCATCACAACCATTTTTTTCTTTAGATTCCATATATATGTGTTAACATACGGTGTTTGTTTGTCTCTTTCTAACTTACTGCACTCGGTATGACAGACTCTAGGTCCATCCACCTCACTACAAATAACTCAATTTTGTTTCTTTTTATGGCTGAGTAATATCCCATTGTATATATGTGCCACATCGTCTTGATCCAGTCATCTGTCGATGGACACTTAGGTTGTTTCCATGTCCTGGCTATTGTAAGTAGAGCTGCAATGAACATTTTGGTACATGACTCTTTTTGAATTGTGATTTTCTCAGGGTGTATGCCCAGTAGTGGGATTGCTGGGTCATACGGTAGTTCTATTTTTAGTTCTTTGAGGAACCTCCATACTGTTCTCCATAGTGGCTGTATCAATTTACATTCCCACCAACAGTGCAAGAGGGTTCCCTTTTCTCCACACCCTCTCCAGCATTTATTGTTTGTAGATTTTTTGATGATGGCCATTCTGACCTGTGTGAGGTGATACCTCATTGTAGTTTTGATTTGCATTTCTCTGATGATTAGTGATGTTGAGCATCTTTTCATGTGTTTGTTGGCAATCTGTATGTCTACTCTGTAGACTCCACAATTTTTTGGTAAATCATTTTTGAAGAGTACTGTATGATTACTTATGTATTGGATGAGCAAATATTGAGAACTAGGAATACAAATTAAATTTCTTAATTTCTTTTATTGCTATTATATATGATTAAGAATAAGTGAAACAGAAGTGTATTTGCACCATTACAATTGTTGAAATATTTTTGTCCTAGATGCCTCTGTATTTTGCACAAGTACTATATGATAGGTAAGCAACTTAATTCTTTCAGTCACTAATTTCTTACCTTCATTTATATAGTCTTTCTTCGTACCTATTGGAAAATGTATGGGCAATTTATTTTCATACAAAATATATACTCCTTAATAAGACTAACTGAGGTGAGAATCAGGAAATTTCACTATATGAATTTGAGATAACAAATTATAGCATAATGATAATGAAACAACATTATACCTACTCACGAAGTTGAGTTTACCTGTCTCAGAATATCTGTGTAATCATCCTGACATCTGCACCAGGGCAAAGGTAATAGCTTATGGCCAGAAGGAGCCAGGTATTTAGAAGTAGGGTAATCATATAATTTATTGTCCAAACCAGGATACTTGTGAAAAAAGGTGCAATTAATAATTTTGGTGAGATAACAGGAGTAGACTGGGACTGTCCCTGCGCTAGCTATGACATGTGTCACCTCACAAGTGGGATAGGGTTTTAAAGTGGATACACAGTTAATGTTTTCGATTGATTGGAATTATTTTATAGGAATTTTGATCAAAAAGTTCTCTTTCTCTCTGTATTTAAACACGGTTTACACTCCTGTGTATGATTCATTATCTGTTTTGTGCTGCACAAGGATTTTGTGTGTTGATCTGGTTGCTTTAGTGCTGCTTATTTCTCTAATTTTTAAACTCAGCTTTAAAATTTTACCCTACTAGTTCTGCCTTTTCATCAGTTAAGCAACTGATTTTCATTAAAAATAGAGGTTTATTTGCATCCATGTATTTGTAAATAATGAACTTTAGATTATATATACGAAATACTGGTGGAAAATTTTTCTCGAAAAGGCCCATAGATATAAAAATGTACCCACGTTATCATTACTCATTTATTGTTTATAGCTCGTCAATAACACTGAAGTCTTCGTAATTTTCTTAGTATGGTGAAACTCTGATTTTGCACATTATATGTCTTCCCTGTAATTTATTTATTTCACAAAGCATGGTAACACATGTTTTAGTCTTTTCCTAGTGTTAAAACAATATTTTACACAGACACACACACACATATTGAGTGCTGAAACACATCTATTGAATGTTCACTCATCTTCATAATGATGCTTTTCGGAAATTGGTTAAAAGATTGTATTCTCTGGTTTGCAGTCTGTCACCTATACTTACAACATATGAAACTACATCAATTAAAATACAGCCTTATGTTTTTTTCTCCCTCCTTTATTAATCTGAAGAAATCTCAAACTTTTCATTGAGCAGCAGCTACTAGTAGTTTTGAGCTTGAAGAAGAAATTTGAAAATTATTTTAAAAACATGTAATTGTTTAGATTTACTTAAAACAGACACTAGTACTTACATTTTGTTGGTATGTTTCAACATAATTTATAATAAAGCAATAACAACTACCGTTTATTAAATACCCACTATATGCCATGTTCTGTTTTTTATATGTATTACCTCATTTAAGCACCACAACAACCCGGTACAATTTTATTTTACAGATGAGCTTAATAGAGTTGAAGTCATTTGCCCTGAATAATGCAGCTAGCAGTTGTGCCAATGTTGAAATTCAGAATTGACTTCCAAGCTGTTCCTTTTAATTAACTATGGCTCTATCTGTACTCCTCATACTGAGGCAGAAGAATGGATGCGTTCCTCTGGGGATCTATAGGTGCAGCATGAAGCACCTGATTTTTCAGATTGTTTTTGTGATCTTATGTTTTATATTAAAGCACTCTGCAAACTTTGCTTTCTATTCCATTATCTATTAATTTTTTTATTTAAAAAATGTAATTGTCTCTTTTTTGTACTCTCAGTTGAATATAACTCCTGCTTTAGGATGGTGTGTCATGTTTTTCTTGGCATACTGTTGAGTCACCCCTGGGGTGCTTAGGGTTATTCTGTTTGAGAACCAAGAGAATCTGAGCTATACTGCTTTCCATAGCAGCCGCGTCCAAAGTTATGATAGCTTCAGCCATGCAGGGCTTGTGTATGTCAAGCAATTAAATGGTTTCTAGAGAACAGTGTAGTGACAGCTGCTAGGTTGCCACAGCTGCTTGCCACACACTTCCATAGATTCTTCTGGAAGGAGACAGGGAGCTCAAATGGATTTAGGTAGTTTATTACTCCAGCAGACAGTATGACCTTCAGGTTTGAATGGGCTGTCCGTCCCCTTACATCCCATGGGGTGATGCAGAGGTAGGCCCTGGTGGATGCTGTGTACTCATTGGGGCTGTGTCACAGTTGAGGAACCCTGAGTTTAGGAAACTTCTGTCTTTTAATGGGGGAGCTAGCAAACCTGTCCAGCCTTTGCTCTGTAGGAGAAATATCTTTATTATTCTGGTTAGGAAGCAAATCTCTCCTCTGACCCAGAGGGAAACTCTGTCTCTAGCTTCCCAGGCTATTTGTTTTACAAATGTTATTGAAAAGGTAGTCTAGAAGAAAAGCTGTCCCAGGACAGGATATGCAGAAATTGGAGATCTTTCTCCCAAGTGCATGCCATCTTGCAACTTCTTGGAAATTCTAAATATAAGGGATTAAAAAAAAAAACCCACTTATCTTCACAGTACAAGGTAGAGAATGAAGAAGCTGGCTAAACCAATTCTTAGGTAATTTAGCTATTTCCATTGCCATTTTGGGGTGATATTTTGTTTCTGGAAGTTTTTCCAGTCCTTTTTTTTTTTTTTGACTCATTTATCTGGCATAGGTGGACTTAGGAAGTTCAGCATTCTCCTGTGAAGAGAGCCTCACTGGCATTCTAGCTGTTAACCGCTTCCTAGTCACTTGTTAGTTTTTTGTGCACTCACTTGATAGCTCTTGTGCACACTCCACCCCCACCGTCAAGGTTTACAGAGGTTTAACCTCCTGCATTCCCACTGTTGCTACCAAAAGTGTACAATTATGATTATAAATAAATTTGGTGAGCATGGGAAAATTGCATAGGTTGTAAAATTGTCAAGAGGCATCATTGTTCTTTCTCTAGTACTCGACTTCTTTTCTTCTGTGTTTCATTGTCATCCTGTTCTCGTTTCTTCCCTAGGGTAGTTAGTGTTCATCAGATTGTCTCTCTTGCTCAGGCCCTTTCTTAAAACTGGAGGTTCTTTCCTACACTTAGCAGGTAGGTTAAGGTGGGCCTGGATAATAGATGTGATTTAATGCAGCATTTCACTGCCTCAAGAGTAAGTTATATGTGGATAATTCTTCTGGTAACTCTGCCTCACAGAGCTTACTTTAGAGTTTTTATTCACAGTTTTTTCCATAAGAGCTGGAGCTCGTTTTGTGACTAACGTTGTCTCATTCCTCTTGAGAATTTGGCGGATTTATACCACTGCATTAGTCGTTTTGGGGTGCTGTCACAAAGTAGCATAGACTAGGTGGATTATAAGCAACAAAAATTTAATTCTCACAGTTCTGGAAGCTGGAAGTCTGAATAGGTGCCAGAATAGTTGGGGTCCTGGTGAGAGTCCTCTCCTGGGTTGCAGATAGCTGACTTGTCATTGTATTTCCCACGGCAGAAAGAGGGTAAGAGAGCTCTCTGAGGTCCTTTATGTAAAGACACTAATCCAGTTCCTGAGGGCTCCACCCTCATGACCTAATTACTTCCTAAAGGCTCTGCCTCCTAATACTATGGCATTGGGCATAAGAATTTCAACGTGTGAGTTTGGGGGCAGGGGGCACAAATATTCAGTCCTTTGCAACCACCATAGAGAAGTAGATCAATCAAATATTATTTTAAGCTAGATGTTATACTTTCTGTCCAAATGGATTTTCATCTAGGTGTAAATTACTTGCAAACAGACGGATCAGCCAGTTAGAACCTAATAAGCATGTCTAATTTCATACAGCGCCCGACTTTCAGTGGCTTGACTTCCGACTCTTTGGCTTTACAATGGTGGTAAAGCGGTACGCACTAGGTAGAAACCAGACTTTGAATTTTGGTCTTTTCCTGGTCTCATGTTACGTGGTAGGATACTCTCTCGTGATGCTGGGCAGTGGCCTTGAGCCTCAGCTCTCAGGCAGCCACTCGTGATCTCCAGGGTAAACAACTGATATACTTACAACCATTCTGTACCTGTACAAACATTCTGTTTTTCACTTTCAGTACCCTATTCAGTAAATTATGTGGAATATTCAATACTTCATTGTAAAATAGGCTTTGTGTTAGGTAATTTTGTCCTACTGTAGGCTAATGTAAGTGTTCTGAGCGCATTTAGGGTAGGCAAGGCTAAGCTATGATGTTTGGTAGGTTGCGTGTATTAAGTGCATTTTCGACTTACAATATTTTCATTTTAGGATGGGTTTTTTTGGGGACATAGCCCATAATAAGTTGAGAAAGGTCTGTACTTCTAGTTGTAAGGATTGTTTCTTGCTCTGGAACTAACTTTCCTAGTGTTATTATATTTTAAGGTTATTTTGAGGTAGAAAAGATAGTTTAACTTCTGGGAGTTTTTTTTCCTACAGAATATTTAGTTTTTATTAAACATTTAAAAAAATTTATTGTTTAGAAAATTTTTATATTTACTGTAAGGTTACTCATCAAAAGCAATTAGTGATTTTTAAAATATACTACATTGTCTTTAAATGCACATTTTATGGGACAGATTGAATCAGCTGAATAATTTTTGTGTGTATATATATACATATCTTTTGTATATAAACATATACTCTATATTAGGAAATAACAGGAATTTTTAACATTCTTTTTTTGTATTTGATTCTTAACACTTTTTAAAAGGACTAAGACTTCCTAGTAAGTGGCCAACGCGGTATTAAAAAACTGCTGAACTGGAATAATTCGATTTTATTTTGCAGCGCTTATTTAAACTTGTTATCTTCTTAATGGCAATAATCTTTTCATGGCAACTAATTGAAATATTAAGAAGTTAAATATCTAATGTGTGTGTGCATATATTGTTTCATTAAATAAGGGAATAATATTTTATTTCAAAAATTCCTTTGAGATGTACTCCTTTTACAAATACATAATTTTTGGTGGAAATGATACATATTTTAGACTTTTAAAATATACTTTTACACCCAAGGTTAAAATGAATTTAAAATCTAAGAAAGGGTTATAAAAGTGAATCAGAAATTTATGATTTATGTATTTAAATGGATACTACTTATAAATGGATATAATAGCAACTGAATAAGATTACAAATTTCAGATTTTGAGGCTGAGTGTAGTTTTTCTTTTCCCTGTTGAAATTTAAAAATTATGATTATACTTTGGTTCTTTATTTATTTGAACCTACTTAGCACAAAAGTTGCCATTAAAGCAGCCATCAGAGTCTTTGAATGATATGTGCAGAACTCTTGCTCGCTTAACTGTGGAAGACTGAAGTATAAGTTCGTTTGTTGATGGACCAGCTTCCTTTTGCTAGGTAATTAGGAATCCACTGCTTTTTCTATAAGGGTGTGAAAATGGAGCTAAATTAAATACCCTCTTTTTCCTGAAGAATGAGACTTAAACCAATTTTTATAAATTCTTTTTTTGTTGTTATCCTAACACATTTCTGTTTTGTTATCTGAGTACCCAAATTGGTTGAGGATATATCTTCATGCTATAAGGAGGAGCATTTTGAACACTTTAAATATCTACAACTCTATCTTAAGTTTCTAAAAATTCATATTAACATTTTAAATGGCAATTAAATAATGAAAGATTAAACAGAGTAAAGTTAAAGATGCTATAAATAACTTGTAAAGGTACCTATAGCTAGGTGACCATATAAGTGAGCATCAGAATTGGAACTTGTTTGGGAATGAAAGGAGAGGCTCACAGTAGTTACCCATGGCAACAGAAGTAAACCAGGGCTGTCCCAAGCATGTCTAATGCAAATAGCCTGAATGATGTTATTTCTTAAGGACAACATTAAGTGGTATATTTTAGTTTAGATGCTTTTAAAAAGCAAATTTACCATCTTACACAGTGGATCCTGGAGTTAATAAAGTACTGTTTTGTTTGATGTTAGTCAAGTCAGGACAGTTTGCTCCTGCTTAGATTTTTGGAGGTAGAAAACATGCTCTGAACTCTGATGTTCATTTGGTTCTGTTTTAGAGTTTGTTTCTTTATTCTTTATTTGATGAGTTATTGTCATCCTCTTTTTCTTTAATTCTTCAAATGTGTTTTTTTAGTGCTTTGAACATACTTATATAGTTACCTTGACACCTTTGTTCCCACTCAGAGGTGGTTTTTCTCTCACCTGCTTTTTTTTTTTTTTTTTTCCTGTTGTGCAAGGGTCACACTTTTCTGTTTCTCTGTATTTCTTCTTATCGAAAACTAGGTATTTTAGCAGTTCTGGATTCTGACTACCCCCCATGTCCCCTAGCTTATTCTTGTTCTTTTAATTTTTTTTGCTTATTTATTTAGTGGCTTGCCTGGATTAATTCTGTGGAGTCTCTTTCCCCTGCAGTATTCAACCTCTGATTTTAATGCTTAGTTTTTTTCCTCCTTGTTTTTAGTTTTAAGCTTGGCTACCTAGGAATTGCCAGTGATTGGTTAGAGGTTGTGATTAAGAGTCCAGACCCAGTAAGTCTTCCATCCTTTGCCAGTAGATCTGTGTGTGGTTTGAGGAATGTTTTCAAAGTTAAGGGAGTTTTCACGTCTTCTTTGCATTTAGCCAGGGGTTAGCAGCTGGCAAGTTCTTTTTCTAATGGTTCCTGAGCATGTGCAGTATACTGTACAGGCATACCTTCTCGTTTTATTGAGCCATTAACTGACAATGAGCCATTAAATGACATTGTGGCAATGCTGCGTCAGATAGGTCTATCAGCGATTTTTCCATCAGCATTTGCTTTTTTTGTGTCTTTGTGTCACATTTTGGTAACTCTTGTAATATTTCAAACCTGCTAGCAAAAAGATTATGACCTGCTAAAAGCTCAGATGACGGTTAGCATTTTTTAGCAATAACATATTTTAAAATTAAGGTATGTGCATTGTTTTTTTTTAGATATAATGCTGCTGCACACTAAATAGACTACAGTATAGTGTAAACATAAATTTTCTGTGCACTGGGAAACCAGAAAATTTGTGCGACTCCCTTTATTGTGATACTGTATTGCGATGGTCTGGAACCAAACGCACAATATTTCTGAGGTCTGCCTGTATACATGCAGCTTTCCAGATGGTTAAAAGGTGAGTATAATCTTTGCAGGGCTTTTTTTTTGGCTGCCTCTTTCCTTGAATCCCTCTGTTAAATTTCTGACCAGTGTATTATTTTTCTCTAATTGCTTGCCAACGTCATCTCTGTCGTCTTACATAATACCTCATGCTGCAGAGCTGGCAGTTCTCACATCTGGCTTCTCTTCCTGATTGGGCCTCTGTTTTGTTGTCTTGGAGCTGGGCTTGGGGAGATGGAGCCTATTTCTCCCTGAGTAACCCCTCTACCCATGAGTAGGAATTAGTAGGGGAAGGTAGTCACTGGTCTTCTCAGTTTTTCCCTCCTAGTGTAGAACCTTCACCTCATGCCCTGTGAACAGGGCTGGGCAAGGGAAAGGGGCCTCTTCCTTTTTCTTCTCAGACTCGTCTGCCCGGAATAGAACTTTTGCAACACGTAGCTGGAATGGGAATGGGAGCATGGCTGGCTCAGATGCCACAAACTCTGCTGTTCTTACCAGGATTCAGTAGATTATCTTGAAGAGATGCTTTTCAATATTTTGCATGCCCTTAGGTCAATTTCCAGAGACTTTAAATGATTGTTTTTGATAATTTTCACCAGTTTCCTTCTTTTTTGCTGAGGAAGAGAGTCTGCCAAGCTCCTTTTCACAGCCATTCTGGAAATCTTGATTCTAGAAAGCATTTAGAAATATTTTATGCATCTGATAGATGGTGAAATTAACTCATGGAAGGCTAAGTGACTAAATAATGCCATAAGCTAGTTGGTGATGAATCTGACCCTTTTTTTCCCCTTGATTTTAGGTTCTACTCATTCTGTAATTCCCGTGCTTTTCAAACTATCGTTAACATAATATCAAAATTCAGCTTTGAGATAGTGTGGGATATACTGAAACCAAACTAGCTAGGCTATGGTTTATACAGCTGTGAAAGCTTTCTTTCCACCGAACACCAGGATTGATTTGCTAGTCTAGATTGATGTGCCCTCCTCTCCTCCTCTCTCACTGTTCCATGTATACCTGGAGCGCCAAGGTGAATTTTCTCCCAGGTAAGGGAGGTCAGGTCTTTGGCAGTTGTATGGCCCACTAAAATGGCTCAACTGAAACTAGTAGTATGAATTAAAATTATTTTAATTGTTTATTAATAAATGGCATAACAATATTAAAAAATTAAAAATAGGAAAGTAGGGCTTCCCTGGTGGCGCAGTGGTTGAGAGTCCGCCTGCCGATGCAGGGGACACGGGTTCGTGCCCCGGTGTGGGAAGATCCCACATGCCGCGGAGCGGCTGGGTCCGTGAGCCATGGCCGCTGAGCCTGCGTGTCCGGAGCCTGTGCTCCGCAACGGGAGAGGCTACAGCAGTTAGAGGCCCGCGTACCGCCAAAAAAAAAAAAAAAAAAAAAAAAAAAAAATAGGAAAGTAACATCCATAATCTGTACCCTCTTACAGTTGCCCTTTTTTTCACATAATATTTCTTGAGTTTAAAGCATACACAGTTGATATGTTGAAGTTAAGATTTTTAACTGTTCTTGAAATTCAATGTAATAACATTTGAAAGACAATCAAGATTACTGAATATATTATTCAAATAATATTTGAAAGACAATCAAGATTACTTTCTCAGGATTGATTTGACTCTGTGGTTTTCTGTGGCTCCATTTACATTGTAGAATTGTTTTTTCTATTTCTATCAAAAAATGCCATTTGGGATTTTGGTAGGGATTGCATTGAATCCATACATCACTTTGGGTAGTACGGACATTTTAACAATATTGTCTTCCAATCTGTGAATAAGAGGTATCTTTCCTTTTGTGTCTTCTTTAATTTCTTTCTTCAGTGTTTTGTAGTTTCCATTATGCAAGTCTTCCACCTCCTTAGATAAGTTTATTTGTAAGTATTTTATTCTTTTTGGTGTTATTGTAAATGGGATTGGTTTCCTAATTTCCTTTTCAAATGGTTTGTTGTTAGTATATAGAAATGCATATTGTTGATGAGAATGCAAAATGGTGTAGACACTATGAAAAACAGTATGGCGGTTCCTCAAATAATTAAGAATATAACTGCCATATGATCCAGCAATCTCACTTTTGGGATTTTTCAGAACAATTGAAATCATAATCTCAAAGAGATCTCTGCACTCCCATGTTCACTGCAGCACTATTCCCAAACACAAGGTGTAGAGTCAGCCTAAATGTCCATTAACAGATGAATGGATAAAGAAAGTGTGGTGTATACAGTCAGCCTAAAAAAAGGAGTATATAACAACATGGATGAACCTTGAGGATATGCTAAATGAAATTCTGGTCACCGAAAGACAATTACTCCATGATTCCTCTTATATGAAGTATCTAAAATTGTCAAATTCATAGAATCAAAGAGTGAAATGATAGTTGTCTGGCACTGGGGAGAGAGGAAGAATGGGGAGTCACTAATCAATGGGCAGAAAGTTTCAGTTAAGCAAGATGAATAAGCTCTAGAGATCTGTTGTACAACATTGTGCCTGTAGTCAACAGTAATAGAATTACAATTTGTGAAGAGGGGAGATCTCATGTCAAGTATTCTTACAGTAATAAAATTCAAAAAAATTACCCACCCCAACCCCCCCCAAAAAAGATTATTCCGTATACCAATTGCAAACAACTATGAATGAAACAAAGCCTGATGATGATACTGTATTAAGATACATCCTGGGCTGTGCTTCCTCACATCCTTAAAACGGGTTTTATGACTTCCTAGTCAGGAATCATTAAGTAATGTCAATTGAGTAGGTTAACAGCAATGACCATATCTGGTAGGAGGAGAGTCACTGCTGATGTGGTTTCCCTTTTCCTGTGACCATACCATCCTGGGAAGTTGAAGAGCAAAATTTTTTTTTTCTGAATATGCTTTAGAATTTCTCTGTAACATCTCTCTCTGTAAATCTTGGCTTAATTTTTTATTTATTTTATTGAAGTATAGTTGATTTACAATATTGACAATCTAATTATTACTCAAAGTGTCCACCTGTGGTGATCAACTGTCGGGATACTGTATATGCCTTATTGTGTGGGAGTTTTAATTAAATTACATCTACTCCAATGCCAGTTATATTCTTTAGTGAAGGGGAATGGTAATGGATTTTCAAAACAATGGATTTTTTTTTTGTTATCTTTCTTGGACAGTTCTTTAAAAAGTATGTACATGAAGTACGAACCATTTATATGTTCCAAACCAAAAATAAAAAAAAGCCCCTCTTAATTGAGGAGAGACTCCTCTTAAATGAGGATACAGTTTTAGGGGGAAAATCAGGAATGGGATGAAGGAAGGGGAGTATTACCTTAGTAAGCAGGTGAGCTGAATTAAATCTTAAAACAAATGATGTAACTAGATTGCGCTCTACTAATGGCAATATTTTGTAAGGAAATGTTAAAAACAGCTCTTCATGGGAAGTGTGATCAGACACTGTGGCATAACTAGTATTTTTGTGGGAATTAAATATACTTAGATGCTTAATTGATGCTAACCTTATTTAATATTTCTTTAACATATTTTTAATTGTGAACCTCATGAACATATTATAGTTAATTTGAGTAGAGGACAAATATATTGATGTATTAGTGAATAGTTGTAAAATTGTTAATCTCAGAAAAGCATTGACTTAAAGGCAAACTGATCAAGAATAAGGGTGTGTTTTCTTTTTATATTGTAAAAGTGGGAAAAGATTCCAATTACATATAAAATTATATTATAATTCTTTTATTTGTTTTAATTTATTGATCATTCATTAAATGTGTACTAGCACTCTTACAGGAGTTTACAGGTTGAGGGGGAATCTAAAGGTACCTCCCATTCAGAGACTCTGTTTAGTGAGGGAGACATATATAAAAACTAACAAAAACAATATGGTAAGTGCTAGGTAGATTCACTTTATGACCTCGTAAGAATAAGTCCATGTCTCTGCATGGTAATTGAATTTAGTCTTGACTCATAAGGAGGAGCTAGACAAGTTGATGAAGGCTGCAGGTTGGATATGGAGGGAGTGAGTGAGTGACTGAGAGAGAGAGAGAGAGAGAGAGAGAGAGTGTGTGTGTGTGTGTGTGTGTGTGTGTGAGAGAGAGAGAGAGAGAGTGTGTGTGTGTGTGTGTGTGTGTGTGTGAGTGAGAGAGAGAGAGAGACGGGAGGTGAATGGAGAATCCCGGGTGGTGAGAACAGGATTCACAAAGGTACGATCTGAAAATATAATGAATTCAGGGAATTTCAAATGGTGGGGCCTTTTGCATGTGCAGAGTTAAGAGTTCTGTTGGGATTAACATAGGTGAGGCTGGACAAGTATGAATGGAAACCAAGGCTTTAAGGGTCTGAAATGTTATTCAAAGCAGTTGAAATTTGTATTGTAGGAGATGTGGAGACATTGAAGGATAATATACAGATATGTGAGATACTACATATCTACCTTTAGAAAGATAACACACATTAGTGGAGGAAGGATTTGGGGTTGGAGATGTTTTAAATATAAGACTTTTGGAACAAAGGCCAATCAAGGTTATGAAAATATCAGTTTGGAAAAGATAATGAAAGGCCGCTGGTGTTACGGTAAAAGGAATGGAGAGAAGGATATAAGAGTCAAACATTTTAGGAGGTGGAATGGGTACCAGGATATAAGGAATGAAGGAGAATGGGGACTGTGTAATGAATTCTGTGTTTCTGGCTTAGGCAACTGGTGAATTCACTGGCATTAAGAATACAGGTGTGGGAACTGTTAGGATCCACATGGGTTCAGCTTTAGACACATGGCAGTTTAGGTCCTTGGCAATTTCATTTAAGGTTGAGGAGAGCAGTGTATAGACTTAGGATCCATAATAGGTGTTATAAATGTTTAAGCTGATAGTTAAAGCCATGAACGTAGATGGACTCACCCAGATGAATTCACATAGAATGAAGAAAGCAGGTGGCCAGAGGAAGCGGCATTCTGGGGCGGGGGGGTGGGAACCAGTGGTGAAGAAGACTGAGAAGTAGTGAGGGGGAGGCATGAGGAGAGCTAGGAGCGTGGGGTGTCTCAAACTAGGAAAAACATCTGAAGGAGGGAATGATTAATGGTGCTAGATACTGTGTTCAGATAAGGTAAAGCCAGAAGAGTGTCCATCAGATTTGCTCGTTCATCTTTAGTTTGCTGGGAACTTTAAGTGTAAGTATGGGGATTGAATGTTGTGGGTTAAGGAGTGAGGAGTTTTGTTGTTGTTATTTTAAATGGGAGAGGCTGGAACTTGTCTGTAGGGAGAACACCAGAAGGAGCCAGTAAAACAAGATGAAGATGTGAGGGTGGGGTGGTAGGGGGCTAAAGGATTAGTCAAGGTCCTGGGATGATTAGGTTCCTGGAACCCAGGTGATTTTTCGGTGGCTGCAAGTATTTTGACCCTTGCTTTTAAAGTGTGCCACGTGGTTCTTCATGACATTTTTTTTTCTTAAATTCCATATATATGTGTTAGCATACGGTATTTGTCTTTCTCTTTCTGACTTACTTCACTCTGTATGACAGACTCTAGGTCCATCCACCTCACTACAAATAGCTCAATTTCGTTTCTTTTTATGGCTGAGTAATATTCCATTGTATATATATGCCACATCTTCTTTATCCATTCATCCGATGATGGACACTTAGGTTGTTTCCATCTCCGGGCTATTGTAAATAGAGCTGCAATGAACATTTTGGTACATGACTCTTTTTGGATTATGGTTTTCTCAGGGTATATGCCCAGTAGTGGGATTGCTGGGTCATATGGTAGTTCTATTTGTAGTTTTTTAAGGAACCTCCATGCTGTTCTCCATAGTGGCTCTAGCAATTCATATTCCCACCAGCAGTGCAAGAGTGTTCCCTTTTCTCCACACCCTCTCCAGCATTTATTGTTTCTAGATTTTTTGATAGAAATAAATACACAGACCTACTAGAGAATTGACTTGAGGATATGGGGTGGGGGAAGGGTAAGCTGTGACAAAGCGAGAGAGTGGCATGGACATATATACACTACCAAACGTAAAATAGATAGCTAGTGGGAAGCAGCCGCATAACACAGGGAGATCAGCTCGGTGCTTTGTGACCGCCTGGAGGGGTGGGATAGGGAGGGTGGGAGGGAGGGAGATGCAAGAGGGAAGAGATGGGAACATATGTATATGTATAACTGATTCACTTTGTTATGGGGCAGAAACTAACACACCATTGTAAAGCAATTATACTCCAAGAATGATTTAAAAAAGTAAATAAAGTGTGCCGCATGGATTAGCAACATCAGCTTCACCTGGGAGCTTAACTGTAGCATCTGAGGCTCACATTCCAGACATTTTCAGAATCTACATTTTAGCGAGATCCTGAGCACCTTATGCATCTTAAAGTTTGAGAAGAACTTGAGAGAATAGAATAGGACATGATGGGAATGTGGGCTGATTTTAGTAGACTGATCAATTAGAAATATAGGATGAAGTTTAGGAGGGAAGAGTGTAGTATGGAGCAGAGTTAATTTAACATAAGATTAAAGTGGGTAATTAAAAATTAAATTTTAAATTAATATTACATTTACCATGAGATAGAAAATAAGCCTGCTGTTTCATTGAGATTCATAAGTAGTATGCTGGTTCAGTAAGCTTAATGTTATTACAACCTATATTTATTAGGTCCTACTCAGATTCTGTGTATAATGCCAAGCTCGCAGCCTTAGATCACTTGGACAATACGTGTAAATTTGAATTTAGCTCAAAAGAAAAAATACAGATGTATTTTATTTGCCTCTCGTTAGGTCACTTATCACCATCATCATTATTATCATCTTACAAATGAGGCAAATAGCCTTAGAGAACTTAAGTAATGTAGTTACTGTTCCACTGTTAGTTCATGGTTGAGCCAAGGAATGATTCAGATTCTTCTGATTCTGGAGCCTCTTGGGGAAAAGCTGGGGGGAAACTTTCATGTCGAAGCAAATGAGTATAAAATCTCACTGTCTCTAGTAAGGAATAGGAAAGGACTAATAAACCTTCGTTAAGGTAAACTTGCTCTTGTTGGTGGGATAGCTTTCACTTCGCAATGTATCTCTTAATTTCTGATTACCATTTAAAGTCTGGATTAGACCCCAGTCTATTAATGTTCTGTTAAAAGCTTCTGACTTAGTACTTAGGCAGTCACATATTATTGTGTCATCATAAAGTAGATGATAGATGACATTCATGGATATTTGAATTTTAAAATTAGTCATCCTGGATTTTCTTTTCAATTTATACAAAAATGTTTTATTACTTATCAGTTCAGGTTCTTGTAAATGTGGTTCTCTAAATCTTGAGAACTTTGTTATGTAATTACTAATTTAGTATATGAACTATGTGTACTAGATGGGGTAGAAAATGAGAGCTACCTACCCTCCAGGTGGTAGTTTAAAAAATTTTGTCAGTTTTCCTTCACCCCAATGGTAGTTTTCTTTGTTATTTTTCACAGCTGTTTTCTTTAGATTTTGATATTTTGTTTCTTCAACTGTTATGGTGATACTGATATGGGAAACAGTCCCACACTCACTCTTTTGGGGACCTCTACTCCTTGACTATATGTGGCTGATTTCTGTATGTCTTTTGGTAGTAAATAAGGGGTATGAAAAGTTACATACCCTCACCACTTCCAAAATACTTCTAGATTATTCTGTTGCTTTCTCCTCTGCGAAGATACGTCTTATTATTGATTCATCAGATGAAGAAGCTTGAGATTTTTCCCCCACCGTTATTAGTGTTTATCCTGATATCAAATTAAAAAGAGTAGTAAATTTTGCCCTTTGAATTAGTTGCGTGTGTATTCTGAGAGAACTGAAATTACACATTTTTAATAAAAATTTGATTTGGCTGAAGAAGAATTTGTTATTTTTATGGTGGCAACGATAGAGGCAGGACAGAATCTTGGATTTTGTTTAAGAAGCCTGAGCTTGAAAAATGGCTTTGCCATTAACTGGCAATGAGGTTTTAGAAAGTTGCTTTTCGTGGTGATGGGAAAACTGGACAGCTACATATGAGAGAATGAAATGAGAACGTTTTCTGATACCGTATTAAAAAAAATAAACTCAATATGGATTAAAGACCTAAATGTAAGACCAGAAACCGTAAAACTCCTAAAAGAAAACATAGAACACTCTTCAACATAAATTGTAGCAAGGAAACAGAAGCAAAAATAAACATATGAGACTTAATTTAAAGTGTTTGTACAGCAAAGGAAACCATCGACAAAATGAAAAGATAACCTTCTGAAATGAGAGAAAATATTTTCAAATGGTGTGGCCTTTAAGGGGTTAATATCCAAAGTATATAGACAGCTCATACAACTCAATATGAGAAAAACAAATTGAGTTTTGCTGAAATAAGCTCAACTTTTAATATGTCTCAATTTTTATGAGTTTGGAGTTTGAGGAAAGGTCAGACTCGGAGATATGGACATTTGGGGATTTATTAGCCTATAGATAATATTAACAGAAACTCTTCATTATGTATTAATGTGCTTTTAAACAATGTTTATCACTTATTAAAATGGTGTAAACTACATTTTCACCAGGCCAGTAGCATGGTCAGAGCATTATTATATACTTCCACAGACATATTTTCTAAAATTATTAATAGTTATGTATACATTATCATCTGCTCTTTGAGTTTCATTATTTGTTTAAAACCAAAAACCACTTGAGTTATGATTTGCCACATGTTGTTCCCAAAGGTTAATTTAATAATACAGTTACAATTCCAATGGTTATATATATATATATATATATTTTTTTACCATAGCTCTACTATCCATACCTTCCTAACTTCTTGCAGTCTTTCCTCAGTTTCCACCATTGTATTGAAGTCACTCTGTTGCTTTTCATTGGTTTTCTTTTTTCTGTACCCAAGATCCTTTTCATCCTTTTATTCTTTATGCCCTGTGCGCTACTGGTTATCATTATTTACTCCCTCCTTTTCTGTTCTCATCCTTGCCTTTTAATGACTGTCTCTTTTTCTTTTCTTCTCCATCAGTCAAAATGTTACCAATTCTGAAGATGTAGTGAAAGCATTAAACTACTCTGTGAAGTTGTCTCTTACTACTATAGCCAATATTGATCGTCTTCTTTTCATTATTCAATATCACTAACTTTGTCATGTGCTAATAGTACTATGTTATGAGATGTTTTTGTACATGTATGTTTTTTTCTCCCCAACTTGTATGATTCCTGAGGCCAGAAACTGTATCTAATTTTTTAACTTCCAGAATTCGGCATAGTACAGTATTGTATCCATTGAAGGCACTTGATGAAGAACTTTTGTTAAAGTGACTTATGAAAATACAATAATCATTGGTTACATGTACATATATTTTAATATAATGTTCTGAATCCAGGTTTCCCGACATGAGAAAGCCCTTTTTAAATTCCCCAAAATCAAGGCATTTGTTTATTTTCAGTCCTTTCATGTACTCAGGTAAGAGAAACTCAAGAAATCAAAGCCCTAAATAGCTATGCTGGTATGCCGGGTCACACTTTAGTGATACGTTATTCTTGAAAGGTATGAATGTTAACATGCTATTTTTGTGCTAATGGTATTTACTTCAGAATCAGAGTTGATGTGTGTCTATTGACTAACATGTTAAAGATAAGTTTGAGGGATGAAGGGCAACAAACCTGAAAACATTTTTTTAATAGTGAGCTTCATTTTAGAGCCATAAAATTTCCTGATTTGGGAAATTTGGCACAAAGACTTTGGGATTTATTATAAGATCTATATATAAGAAACATTTTGGATGATTATATATATTGTGTCAGTACTTTAGAGATGTCACTCTGCTGTTTTCTCACTGGCATTATTTCCAAACAGAAATCTGCTGTCATCCTTATCTTTGTGCCTCTGTATCTAGTGTGCCTTTCTTTTTCTCTATTTTTAAGATTTTCTCTCTGATACTGGTTTTGAGAAATTTGTCCTGCGCTTTGGTGTAATTTTCTTGGTTTCTTGTGTTTGGGATTCGTTGCACTTCTTATATGTGCATACGTGATCTTGCACGTCTTAGAATGCATGATTTCATCAAATCTTGGGAAATTTCAGCCATTTATTTCTTCAAAAATATTTTTATCCTTAAAACTATTATTATACAGTTATTGGGCCACTTAAAGTTGCCCCACATCTCACTGATTTTCTGTGCAATCTTTGTTATTTTCTTTTCTCTGTTTCATTTTAGATAGTTTTATTGTTTCATCTTTAAGTTCAGTAATGTTCTTCTGTATGTGTAATCTGCCATTAATCCCATCCATTGTATTTTTCATCTCAGAAATTGTAGTTTTCATCTCTAGAAGTTCAGTCTGGGTCTTTCACATCTAACATTTTGAGCATGTTGAATACAGTGTAATGTGCTTTTGTGCTAATTTTAACATCTCTGTCAGTTCTGGGTCAGTTTTGATTAATTTCTCTCCCAATTATAGAATGTATTTTCCTGCTTTTTTGCATGCCTAGAAATATTTGATTGGATTCTAGACATTTAAAATTTTACCTTATTGGATGCTGTTTTTTTTGTATTCCTATCAGTATCATTGAGCTTTGTTCTGGGATGCAAGTGTTTTTGATCCTTATGGATCTTGATTATAAGTTTTATTAGGCAATACCAGAACAGCATTCAGTTTAGGGATAATTATTCCTCACTACTAAGACAAGACCCTCTGTGACCCCACCCAGTGCCTTGTGAATTAGGAGCTTCTCGGTGTGGCTGGTGGGAATAGGCACTATTCTGGGCCCTTGTGAGTGCGGCATACTGTTTTCATTATCCTTTCAGATAGATCTTTTTTCCAGGTAATTTCCTCACATGCAAGTTTTGATCAGCCCTCAGCTGAATACTTAGCGGGGGGGGGGGGCACCTGTAGATCTCCAGGGTTCTCTCTTTGCAGCTCTCTTCAGCACTCTAGTCTGGGATTCTAGCTTCCTTGGTTACCTGCACTTGCAGCTCCTTCTCCGTAAGTCAGGGAGTCACCTGAGCTCCACCTATGTGCCTCAGCCTTGGATCTCTTTCAAGGCAGTGTGGTAGAATAGTCATAGGGCTCACCTTGTTCGCTTCCTGTCCCATAAGTATCACTGTCTTATTTCTTGATGTCCAGTGTCTTAGAAACTGTTGTTTCATATATGTGTTTGCCTTTGGTTTGTTTCAGGTAGGTGGGTAAATACAGTCCCTGTTGGCTTATCTTGGCCAGAGATGGAAGTATTCCATTTGTTATTGCTTTTTGAAAAGCATGGTGAGGTTGATAAGAGAAATTTTTAAGGGAGCTGGTCATTTTTAAGCTGAGTGCAATACAGCTTTATATTTCCCTAAAGTTTATAGCTTTATTTTAGCTTTATATTTCCCTAAAGTTATCGAATATAAGTAGAGGTCTTTTCTAGTATGTGTATGGAAATCAAAGTAGACTTAAATTCTTTTATCCTTACAAGTTGTACTTTACCTATCTTTGCTGTAAGAATTAAAATGACAGTTATAAGTTCAAGGTATGCTTTAAAGAGTTAGTGATTTTAGTGAATGACTGTAATTTGACCAATTGGATATTAAAGGCTTCAAGTGTATATCTTTAATATATTTCTCAGGATCTTTAGAATTTAAGTTCTGTGTAAAGTAGCTCTAGGATGATAGTATTCTCTAGACTTAGTTCCACAGTTTTCTAATCTCTCACCTATGGTAATATAACATTTCTTTTCTCAGAAGGAGTTTACAAAAGGCATTTAAATACCTAAGTATTCCTTTCCATTTTATAGTCACATGTTCTAATTGGGAGCATATAATCTATCTGTAATAATGAGATGAAGTTTCTAAAATAGATGCCTTTTTAGAAGTTGATTTTATTTGCATAATTGCTTACAGAAAGAATAATAATATACCATGTTTTTAAGAGTGTTTTGCTAAAAAAGTATTGACACTTCAATTAATATGCCCTATAAATTGTAACCTTAATTTTATGTATTCTGTTATGCTAATATCTTCATACATCAGTTATAGTTATATTTCCCTTATAAAATCCCAAATTTCATTGACTTGTAAAGAGATTTTGAAAGTGCGATATAGGGTGTGGGCATTGGGAGGATTTACATTACTTTAAATGAGTGGATATAGTTTTATGATTGGGATTGAACATAGTTTTATTATTCATAAATCTTTTTCTCCTGTCCCTGAATGTTTCATGAAATAAATATCTTCTAATTATACTCAATTATCACTTCAAGTAATAGAAGATAGTTTTAAATTTAACATAGTGAATTGGCCTACAGGTTGTGATGGAGACTGTGCAGTAGGTGACAGGGCTGATAGTCCAGTTAAAAGCTTGCTCAGTTAGCAGCAGTTGAAAGTAAATAATTAGTTGTGGAAGGCTAGGAGAAACTGCATCAGTTCGGTTCCGTTCAGCAGAAGAAAGAATTGTTGCCTGAGAATATCACCAGGGGTAGCACAGTAGGAAGAGGTCCGAAACATAATGAAAAGTGACATACGGAGTTGAGGTAGCACCTTGCTCAAGGTCAGAATTATGACAGTGGGAAGAGGAGCTAACTCAATAATAGAGATTTGCTGCAGATTTTAGTGGTGGTAATTTAAGTCTCTCTCATCCAGCCCAGGAGTTGTCTGTACTGATATCGGGGGCTCAGGGGCCCTTGGAGCCTAAGAGATCTGAACCAATATCATTTGGTTTGTCTGCCTATAATCTGGATAACTTTTTGAAGGTAAACTCTGTACTGTTCTTGAGCCAATTAGGTGCTGGGTTCCTGACTAGTTTCAGTTCGTCACTATGCTTGATATTACTGGATAAATTCATGTTTCTTTTTTTCTTTATTCTCTTTAGCACAGTGAATTCTGAGTTAAATAAAATTCTCTGCTAATTATTTCTTTAAATGATCAAGCCTTATAAAATTGAAATTGAACATTGAAATTACACTGATAGCAGTTAGAAAAACTTTCATGAATGTGTTCTTGGAAAATGAAAACCAGATATCTGACATTGGAATTAAGGACATGTATTGAAAGTTTATGTCTAAATCCTAACTTCTTGCCATCTATTTCATACCTTATCATTTGTCAGAAATAAGTATGACCTAGATTTTTAAAGCAATTGACATTTTAATTTGGTAATGGGGGGAAAAAACCTTTAGTTGATACTGAACATTGTTTTTCAATAATAATATATAATTTCAATAATGTTTACTGATCAACATTTATGTATGTATATATGTACACACACACACACGTGAGCATGAAATGCTGTGGGCCATCGTTGATAGTTTCGCAGTAGTTTTCATATAAGGTTGTTGGTTTTTCTCCGTTTAAGATAATTAATTGCTGTGAGCATCTAGCTATTTCCAAACTTCAAGAGTTTCTGGTTGAAGAGGGGATTCAGAGAGTATAATATAAATTGAGACTTTATGTAATTCTTGTTATTATAATCAAAACCTCATTCCCTCCCCCCAACCCTCCAAATACTAATTAAAAAGTTTTTCTTTTGGCTTTTCTTGCTTGTATGTGTTTTAGGTTCATGGTAATATTCCTTTTTTTACTGAAATTTTGATTGAGTTAGATGACCTTTACGTTTATTACAACTTATAAATTTTGCCCTATTTTATAGTTAATCAAAACTAACATTTTGTTCCATTGCACGTTGGACCATAAGTAAAAGTACTGAAGTAGATTTTCCATCCTCTTTTATTTCCATATTTTGAAATAGCTTTGCAGGGTTTTCAAAGTCATTTAATTTAAAGTAAAAAATACTCTTAACCAGTACACAAATATAATTCAGGATTTTACTGTTGATTTGATATTTAATCTATGCTGTAGGATTTAGGACATCTCATCATGTTAGATGAAATAATCAGTATTTTCCATTTTTTTATGACTTTTTTTTTTCTTTTTGTTACGACTTTTTTTTCTTTTTGTGGGATCTTCCTGGACCAGGGCTTGAACCCGTGTTCCCTGCATTGGCAGGCGGATTCTTAACCACTATGCCACCAGGGAAGTCGGGGTTTTTTTTGTTTTTTTGTTTTTTTGTTTTTTTGGCTGCGTTGGGTCTTTGTTGCCGTGCACGGGCTTCTCATTGCAGTGGCTTCTCTTGTTGTGGAGCACGGGCTCTAGGTGCGCAGTCTTCAGTAGTTGCAGCATGCGGGCTCAGTAGTTGTGGCGCACCGGCTTACTTGCTCGGCGGCATGTGGGATCTTCCCGGACCAGGGCTCAAACCTGTGTCCCCTGTCCTGACTTTCCTCTTAAAGATGTATAATTTTAGTACGGTAGGACAAGATTTCACACATCTATGCAGGATATATACATCTTGCAAATGTGTTTGTTTTAAAAATTGTTTTGTTAAGCATTTGAGCTATAAAATTCTAACTTGTTGTCTAAATATATTTGCTATTAGAAAACTATAGTTAAGCTGGGACAAAGTGAGAGAGTGGCATGGACATATATACACTACCAAATGTAGAATAGATAGCTAGTGGGAAGCAGCCACATAGCACAGGGAGATCAGCTCAGTGCTTTGTGACCTCCTAGAGGGGTGGGATAGGGAGGGTGGGAGGGAGACGCAAGAGGGAGGAGATATGGGGACATATGTGTGTGTATAGCTGATTCACTTTGTTATATAGCAGAAACTAACACACACTGTAAAGCAATTATACTCCAATAAAGATGTTAAAATAAATAAATAAAAATTTAAAAAATCAACTATACTTTAAAATGAAATAAAAATTAAATTAAAAAAAAGAGAAAACTATAGTTAGTCCATGGAAAAACATTTAACTGGCAATGGGGGAGGGGAACACTGACATCTGCAATGAAACTAAAAGAAAATAATATTGCTGTAGCAATAGTATTTAAGAAAAATGCTGAATAATGGAATTGGGGGAAAAATCCTTGTATTTAAGGATAAGCAAGTTTGATTAGGATTTAGGTAGCCTTAGAGAATATAAAAAGAATGTTATTAATAATTAACTTTAAGGACAATTTGAGGTGGATAATGATTCTTATAGTTCATTTTGTGTATAAATTTGTTTTCCTTAATTTTTATCATTTTTCTTACTCTTAAGTTTGTTAGACATATAGAAGGTATAATTTTATTTCTGTTTGTTTTATCTTAATGGATTATTTTTAAACGAATTGGATAGGCAGTTAGGAGAGAGGGATAAAAACATACATGAATATTTGAGGAGGTGACTCAGCAACGGTTGTGAGATATGAGGTATGGGATATTGTTTTGCTATTTGAGAACTGAAATCACATTCTTGAACCTTCTCAATGAGGGTTCAGCTACCTGCTATATATTACAGATTCTGAAATTTTTTTGTGTTTGTTAGCATTGTTGAACTTGCTAATAAAGGAATTGTGTCCCTGGTAGATTAGATAAATGGAATATCAGTGTGGAATTGCTTCACAACAATAGAAATGACTAATCTGAATTTCTTAATCATTATTCATATTGAGAGTTTATGTGTGTGGCACTGTGTTAAATACCTTATGTGTTTAGTGGAAATACCTTTTTTTCCCCCCATTTCAGCAGGAAAAACAGGTTTACTGAAATCAAGAGAAGTAATTAAAATTACAGGTCTGTAACACTACAGAATTCTAAATTATAGGTTAACTTTGCAGGAGGTCATTAGTGGATTTGTTCCCATGGTATCCATGGGTAGCAGGCCTAAAGTGGGTTCATTAACTGAAATATTCTTATGAGGATGAGGTCTTAATCTATTTCAGAGGACTATTTTAATAAGCAGTATTTGTATTTATTCATTAATTATAGTGGCTGTCTATATTTGTAAGTGTATAAAATGTATTACCCCCCATTCCCCCCCCAAAAAAACAACACACAAATGTTTCCCCAAACTATTCTCTGACCAGTGTATACTCATAGTAGGGGTGGAAGGTCTAAGTGCTTAAAGAGGTTAGTAGATTGAAGGGACCTGGGGAGAGATGCTAGCCCGTTGAGCAAGAAAGCCCATAGTGGTGATACTCCCCCCTAGTGGTGGAGCCTGGTAACCCAACACTTTAGAGCGAGGCTGAGGTCCCATTCTATGGAGAATTTTTTGTTTTTTTAAAAAATAAGCCACAGGCCACACAACTCATCAGAACTAGAACTTGGGTTGCTTCTGTAACAATTTAGATTTAAATTCAATACTTCCTCTTTAAATTTATTATTGTCCACTTATAAAACCTATGGTTCTGTAGCAGTGGGGGGCATTGCTTTAATGTTAGCTTCAAGCTAAGTCTGAGGAGACTTTATGAAGGAAGTAGAGAGGTGCAGAGTGGTATTTTGAAGGTAGTGGTGATGGTTCTAATGGAGTTAAGGCTCCTAATGAAGAGAATGCCTGAATTTCTGAAGGAATGATGGCTTTTGAGACCTTGGGAATGATTTTTCTAGATTTGAAGATAAAAACATACTCATATTTCTAGTTCCAGTCATTAAAGTATGAATTTCTTTTAGGATTCATTTATATTTTTTTCAACTGTGATACACATTATACTAACTGAAACATTTGATTTTAATACACGTGTGAACATAATGTTGGAATTCTTTCAATTTATTACATTGATGTATGCTTTGGGCCAGTTTTTCTCTCTGAAAAATTTGTTTTTCTGCACGCACTGTGACTACCTGTAACCTTATAGGAATTGCATTTTTTTTTTTTTTTTTTTTTTTGCGGTACGCGGGCCTCTCACTGTTGTGGCCTCTTCCGTTGCGGAGCACAGGCTCCGGACGCGCAGGCTCAGCGGCCATGGCTCACTGGCCCAGCCGCTCCGCGGCATGTGGGATCTTCCCGGACCGGGGCACGAACCCGCGTCCCCTGCATCGGCAGGCGGACTCTCAACCACTGTGCCACCAGGGAAGCCCCAGGAATTGCATTTTGTGGCTTGCTTCATACCAGTTTTTATGAATATATTTGCTTTGTTTGCATATACTTTGTAAGAATTTATTCAATGATAGGTTATTTTTATTGTGGTTTGTTTTTTAGTTTCCAGCATTAACTGAAATGCAGTATCAGTATTTACTTTTACATAACAACTTGGATTATACGGGACTTCATTTACTAGTAATTTTATTGTTTTGTTGCCTGCTGTTTACACAGAATGACTTATTTCCTGTGGAGTCTGTGTGGAATACATGATAAAATTTGATTTCTCTGGGAAAAAAATCTCCATTAAATGAACTTTAATACAGATATGATGAAAAATATTTACTAGGTTTTATCTCCCCACAATTTGTCAAATGGATTGTAGTTTTTACAGCTTCACATTTTACACTCACTTGTTAAAAGTATTGTTGAGCTTATTAGAGGCAGTTTCCCGTGGTGGAATGAGGAGGTGATGCAGCGTCTCTGATACGCAGTGTAGAGTTTGCAGTCAGTCAGCACAAGTAGCTGTCTCTGTGGTCTCCTGCAAATTGCCTCATCTTTGCAACAATACACACACACAGGCAGTTCGTAGAGGAAACCTGAGTGGTTAGTAAACATATTAAAATATTAAAATGCATATAATATCATTGATCATGAGGGATATGAAAACTACAAGAGATGCTATTTGTTACTTACCAGCCTGGAAGGAATTTTTAGAAGTCTGACAGCTGTAGGGTTGATAAAGATGTGGGAAAATAGGAACTCATACATTATCGGTGGGAGTCTAAATTGGCATAATTAGTTTGGATAAGCCATTTGGCAATGTCTTACGATTGGTTACTAACTTTTTTATGTGCTGTGGGCGAATTTGACAGTCTGGTAAAGTCTATGCACTTCTTTGCAGAATAATTTTTAAATGAATAAAATATGTAGACATACAAAAGATAATAACCTCACTGAAATACTGTTATCAAAATATAAATGTGATTCAATAATGTTTGTTTTTTTGTGAAGTCATTTTATAACAAGAATCTAATGACAGGTCTTATAACTGAGTTCAAAGTAGTGAGGAGTATAAACAATATCTAGAGCTATCAGCAACAAGCAGAATGAAAGAGGAAAATATTCCTGATTTTTATTGGTTACAAAGTCACAGATACTGTTAATTCTGTGCTGTTTGTTGTCTCTATTTATAATTGAAATCGTAAATTTTAGTTAGAGATTTGTGAAAATGAAGATATGTTTTCCGTCCTTTCCAAGTTCATGGTTTCCCTGAATTCTAATCATGGAAGCAGTGAAGACCCAGTTTAAGAACTCTTGCAGAGAGCGTTTATAAACCATGAACGGTGTTCATTGTTTATAAGAATTTTTTAAAATCTTATAAATGGTTAGAATTCTTATAAATGGTCTCCAGCAATGGAAATAAATAGATTACACCTGTATGGGTCAACAGACATAGGTTTTTAAAACAAAACTTCGACCTAAAAGTTTCAGTATGAAATTAGAAAATATTATGCTAATTTAAAAAACATATAAAACTATATTGCATATTGCTGATGATTTCATGTACCTGTTTTTGTGTGTGTCTCTGTAGATAATAAAGATAGGTTTAAAAGAAATAACACTTTTGCCTAAATGGGAGAGAGGAGAATAAGATGGGATAAAGAGTTCAGATATACCTGCAATGTTTTAAATGTTTATGTTAAAAAAAAATCTCAAACTTACTCAATAATAATCAGTTACAGATTGCGGGTACATAGGTGTTTGCTTTGTTATTCTTTGTACTTTTCAGAATTAAAACAGTTCTCAAACATTTTAAAATAATGATTATGATGAAATATTTTATTATAGTGTATAAATAAACATTGTAATAAAAAAAGAAGTGGTACAGAGACAGATTAGTTGAAAGGGGATTAACTTCTTTCATTTGCTTCAGGTACATATAGCTTATTCCTGTACATAATTGTACTATTGATATTTTGTGACTAATGCAAGTATTTGTTTGCTTTTTGCTTTTCTATTTAGATTGTAAAAGTAAGCCTTTAAATAGCAGTTGATGTTTATGGCAGCAGAATGGAAACTCAGTTAATGTGGTTAGGACTGTGTTACTCTGCAATAACTTAATAGCCCTTAATTTGTCCATTTCTGGCATATTTTTCACCAGAAAAGCTCAAAATTTTATCTTTCTAGACCCAGGAAAACAGTTTTATTTGTTGGGCTTATATTGGTTTCTTGTATCTCTTCTCTCTAATGGTTCACTAAATTAGATCAGAAATATCTGGGATTGCTTTCTTCACTTTCTTAGTAAAGAGATACATGAAATCCTGGTTATTGAAGAAGAACTTTTGATAAATACTCCAGGTCATTTTCACTGAAATGAACTAAGGTGTTCGTCAATAAGGATGAATGTAATGGTAACTGCACAAGTTAGAATATAATGAAACGTCTTCATTTTCTCAAATACCAACCTGACCAAAAAGTAAGGATTAGATTGAAGTGAAGTGAACAGAGCTTCCAAGAGCATGGACTCAGTCCATAGATAGGAAGGTTAGTAAGGAACTGCAAAGATGCACAGGGTAACCGAGGCAGTCCCTGGCTGTGTTGCACATTTCTTCCTAGAGAAATCAGAATTTCTTGTCTTTTAACTATTCTTTTTTGGATATCTCTTTCACTGTCTCTTTCCAATTGGCAAAACTGTTGTTTTATTGTTTATAAAGTAATACAGGTAAACATTTCAAATAACATAGAAACTAATAAAGTAGAATAAATACACCCCTGTAATCTTCACCTCTAGAAATAAACCATTATCAATTCACTATATATCCTTTAATATTTAGCATGTATGTAAAATAAGTTAATGAGTGAATAGCACATGTTTATTTTTAAAATATGAAATAGTTCTTTACGTAGTGTTGTGATAAGTAATCCTTTTCGATTTACTTAAAGGTAAGTTGTGACTATCCCTTTAGTAAGTTTGTCTCATCTTGTTAATGACTATAATATGTCCCATTTCATACCATATTATGATCTAACCAATCTCCTTTTTATGGGTACACATATTATTTCCAAATATTTGCAATTATAAACAGTGCTGCAGTGAGTATCCTTTTGAATAAACATGTGTGCCTTGTCTGATTCTTTCTGTAAGATAAATCCCTAGAAATGGTATTGCTGTACTGAACGGTACATGCATTAAAATTTTGTATGTATTATTAGTGTGACCATGAAAGATTGTACCAATGTATGTCTATATTGTTTACCTTAATATTTTACAGTGGTGTTTTTAATATAACATATTATATTCATATGTGAAGTGGAAACAAAATGTTTTTATAGTATTTTTACCAAATGAATATTACCACTAAACATATGGGACCTTATGTACATACCACTTCCAAGTCTTAGTGATCAGCTTTCATCTTGGGTTGCTGTCTCTGATCATAATAGCAAATGTTTTTAAAAGAGTAATTCTCCTGCCACAAGGGGATGGGGAAAGAGTGTCTGGACCAACGACTATGTTAGCCATGAGAGAGCTATGTTAATTCTGTTTCTGCATTTCCAGTAAATTGTTCCATTACTTAAGTTATACAAGTATTTGTCTATGAGGCAGGCACCAGCCTGGGCACGGGGGACACGATGAATGAGACACAGTTCTGGGCTTTAAGTTCTGGGGTTTATTTTAATAATTCAGTGGTAGAAACTGATAAGTAGCTGATAATAGGCAACTATTTAAAAAACTAGCATTGTGGTTATAAAATGACATTTGTAAAACAATACCCTGTAACAAAAAGCAAAATAGAAATGTTCACAGATGAGAGCAAAAAAATTTCACAAAACAATTTAACCACCTAAAAACAACTGTCATTAATGTTGGATGAATTTCATTTTCCTCCAACATTATGAGTATTTTTAAACCTTTATAAAAGTTGAAAGAATTTTACAGTGAATACTCAAAAATACCCACCACCCAGATTTTACAATCAGCATTTTACTGTGCTTGCTTTATCATGTGTCCAATCCTATCATTTATCATCCATCTTTTTAAAGTAAGTTGCAGAAATAAGTATCCTTCTTTGCGTCTACATGCATAGATTAACTACTATTTTAAATAGTACTGTGTTTTAAAGTCTATATTGATTAACTATGTGCTATAGAAGATGTAGAAACTTTGTACTCTTACATTCCTTCCCAAATTCCCTTTCCTGTCTCCAAATATTTGATAAATTACTTTGTTTAATTTTGGAACATAACGCAAGTGTTATAAATCTTGAGCAACCATATAACTTATCCAGACAAGGATATTTGTGAGAGAGAAAGGAGGTACTATTCATGATTACGCAGGGACAGCGAGTACAGCTTGGGTGCTCCTAGGCAAATGAAGATGATCAGACTGTCTATAACAATAGCTGCTGGAGTTGTTTATTATTCTTAGTTGTATACTTAAGTGTATTTGTATTTAATAAATTAAACACTATAGTCAACATTTAGTTTTTTACCACAGTTTATTTCCTGAGTTCTTCATTTTGAGTCACCTCTGGTTGGATTTTATCCATAGCTTCTCCTTTCCTGAGTTCTTTATTTTGATGTATCTCTTGGTTCGATTTTATCCTCAAGTAGTTCCCCCACCTCTGTGACTGGGTCTAATTTGTACTGAATTCATTGATTTTTTACTTGCTTTGTTACCTTACATTATTTTTATACTTTTAATAAATAATATATTTCAATATGCTATTGTTCTTTTATTATCCCTATAATAATAGGGATAAATGGAACAATAGTAGAGGTATCCCTTATCTGGAAAGGGAGGCACGGTGTGAGGTTAGAATATTGTTTCTAATACTACTCAGTGTTTTCTACGTAAAGCCCCATGTAATAGTTTCTTTGGAGGTTTTAATGCCCCCAGTTTTGGGGTCTCTGCTAATAATACAGACTTTGGTTAGTAGGTAGCTGTGATAATTTTGATAGTATACTGTTTATATGAAATGACCAAACCCGATCTTTTGTTCTATCCAAAAACTTGGCTTGCTCCTGCCATTTGTAAGTAATTTGGTAGACGAAATTCTACTTAGGAAAGCTTTAAAGTACATTAGAAGCTTTGATTTCCTCTTGGCTTGCTTTCTGTTGGATTCTATTTAATTTTTTTTGGTTTTAATAATTTTACTATCACAAATTTTACTATCAAAAATTTATATGACTCAAGAATAAACCTGCTGAAAAAAATCGTCTCTTCATTTTGCAATTTATGGAATAATGTTTTTATTTTTCCATATTCTTGTAATAAAACTTTTCTTCAGCTGTAACACATAGTACGTTGCTCTTAATAGTGAAGAGTTGTATACAACCACTTCTAGAACAGAGCAGATTATTTTATGATATAATGCATTATTATAATAGGGTATCTGCTATACTTGTTGATGCTGGTAGTGACCATCCTGCCTGGATCTTTGCTCTCGAGGCTGTAAGGCCCTATGGCTATATACAGCCTCAAGTTGATTTTCTTCTCTGCTCATACAGCTACTCTTACTCTTTGTATCTGGTACCTGTTTTACAGTGGGATATTTATACAAGAATAAATGTCTAACAGAAGGATATGAAGGAGTTCAGGAAAGAAGGTCTCAGAAACTAATGCAATAGTGGAATAAAAATGGGATGCTCATTTAGCCCTTGTCATGATTGTTCCATATTAAAATGACTTCATATTTTGATCCTTCAAGTGAAAACATCGTGGTCCCCATTTCTAATGATGTTGTCTCTTGACAGGAGAGTATTGTACTTCAGCAGTTTTACAGTGAAAAAGTCACAAAGACAACCCACGTGAATTTAAGAAAACCTCCTCCCAAACCAAAAAAAAACCAAAAAACAAACTGTGTTCACTTTATAGTAAAAAATAAAACAGAATAACTCCCAATTCTAAAAAAGACAGTTTTTGACTATTTACATGACTTTGATTTATTTATCTGTAGATAATTAGTAGTTATTTAGTTGTAGTTAGTATAAACTTTGCCTTCTATCTTTCCACTTAATGTTATAATAGAATTTTTTCACTAGTTACAGACCACATATATATTATTCTAGTCCCTAATATTTCATTGTTTTAATATGCTCTTTATTTCCTGGCTTTTTTATTTTTATTGATGTTAATCACATAACTATGTTCAGATTTTTTCCTTTGGAATTATTTTTTAGGGTATGTTAAAGTAGATGTGATTACATCACACTGATAATAATTTATTATTTTGTATCAATGTTTTTGTGTAGGGCCTTACTTTTTGGGGATGAGATGTATTTCCTAGTATACCTGAATTTATATAATTCCATACATTCATTAATCTAGTGTTGTTACTACTACTAGTATCAAATACAAAATATTTCAAAACACCGTGTGATAGTCTCTTTGTGTTTTCTCTAATAAAATTAAGGTATAATGGCATTTAACATTAGGAATCTTAAAATTTATTACTGCCATGGGATAAGTTTTTCATGGAACAAAGCATTTTGATATTTTTCATTGTAGAATTCATATTCATGTGTTTATGTAAATGAACTACTTCTATTTTTGTGAATTAGGAAATCCTAGAATAATTAAAATTGATATTAAATTCTTGAATTGTTAATTTTAAATTTGACCACAGTAATTTTTAAGTTCTTATGGTTATGTCAATTATATATACTATAAATATGCAAGTTCGGGAAACAGTTGCTTTTATAATACTCTTTGCACTTTCGAAGCAGTGAAAAAATAGAGCAAAGAATCTATGATAAACTGAAGTTAGAAATCCTTTTTTTTAAAGTTACATTTGAATAGGAATAATAAATTATAGATTCTTAGTTTATAGCTTAAAAATTTTACAGATTCCATTCAGTAGATACACAGTGTATGTAGAGGGAGCTTCAGGGCCAATCAGGAGCTAGCCATTCTCAGGATGCTTTGAAGGATACAAAATCATGGAAATGTGGACCTTTTCCTAGGGAAATTTTCTGGGGAGAGTTCAGGTTAATAAAGTCACTACTTAAAAGAGTGTCACTGGAAATATTTTTACTGAGTCTCTAGAAAAAGTTCACTTAATTGAATATTGTAGCACCATCAATTGAAGTTCTATCCTTTCTACAAAAGCATGAACGTTTGAAAAAATATTTTCACCAATAACTTTATTTCTACATTTCTCATTCAGCTCTGAATTGAATTAGATACTGTCTTTAACATGTTGGACTTAAAAACTTATGTAACACTCTCCCCCGTATAAACTTGTAGCTGCGCTGGTATTGGCCGTAGGTAGCCGGCTGGGTTCCCTTCTCTGTAGTTACACAGCCAGGTTCTCTTTAGGATCTACACTGAGGAAGAATTGGTCTGGGATTTTCCAGTATTTCTTTCTTTACTTTTAAAGAGCTTGATATTAAATACATCAAAGAACTCTCAGTATGATTAATGTATTTTTGAATCTCTCACTTTTTCACCTTTGAAGTAATGATAGTTGAGGTTTTCCGGTAGAGTGTAGATTACATTTCCTGCAGAGGTACGATGATTTGCCAAGTTCTTACCTAACCCTTTGTTTGAATCTTTGCTCTCTTTATGGCATGTGTACTGTATGCATTTTTTATTTTTGATAAAAATGGTGTATTTGTCCTATTTATTGTGTAGCTCATTGAGGTCTTAAGGCTGAGTGCCCTTAAGGCTGTTGGTGATCTTTAGTGAACACTTTGTAATTATCAATACATGGGGTGGTATAATCTCTGATATTTTGATTTCCGGAAGCATTCATTGCCTCTTATATTTTATTCAAATATGAGAAGAATGGCATGATATTAAGAAAATGAGTAAGGATTTTGGGATCAAATAATTGTAGATATTGAAGCTAACTTTTCTCCCAAGTGCAAAAATATGCATCTGGCTGCTTCTCTTTGCCTTGTCAGTGGGCTTTGATTGAACCTCTTGGATATTCAAGTTGTGAAAAGTACAGCTCTCTTTTCCTCTCAGAGACTTTCTATAAAATACAAGGAAGGACAGAAGGGCCATGAAGTTTCTGTGGGTCACTAAGAGATACCTTCAACATGTACTTCTTATTCTCATTCCAAATTTATGTCCTGTGAATTATTGTAAGCAAGTTAGTGTGGCTATTTTTTCCTTCCATTTTTATTGAGATATAATTTATACATGGCACTGTATAAGTTTAAGGTGCACAGCATGATGATTTGACTTATGTGTGTCATGAAATGATTACCACAGTAAATCTAGTGAACATCCATCATCACGTATAGATACAAGATAAAAGAAAAAAAGTTTTTTTCCTTGTGACGAGAACTCTTAGGATTTACTCTCTTAATAATTTACATATAGAACATACAGCAGTGTTAATTCTATTATGTTGTACATTATATGCTAATACTTGTCTTTTTCTTTTTTTATAGTTCCCTGTGCTATACAGCAGGTTTTCATTAGTTATCTATATTATACATAGTAGTATATATGGCACCTGAACAAATACTATGTAGGTGTAAATATTACGTAGGTGACTAGAACAGACACATGAATAGCTATCCCTCTGGCAGATTTTTTTTAAGACAAGAGACCACATACGTATCTTTGTTTTGGTGCATCTGGTCATCATTAAAATTTACTTAGGGATAAAATGCTGAAAAAAATATGGGTACAAAGTATTAGTGAGATTTTTTTTTCCTGTTTAAGCTTCACTTTGGAATGGACAATTTCATTACATGTTGTTTAGTGAAATGTACCGTTTCTTTGTATTTTTGTTATGAATTGGTTAAAAAAACATGAATTGAGAAAAAAATTGATTAATGTCATATGTTGGGGACTGGCATATGTCGATTATGCCAGTTTATTAATAGTGAATTGCCTTACAATTCAGTTTTTATAAAAACATTAAGATAAAAATAGAGGGCTGGGCACCTATAGTTAGTGTGACTGAGTATCTTACCTTCATTAATATGTGGGACCTGCTGGCCCATGATTTTTACAAGGTAACAGGTAAAGACAGGGTTTCTTCCTTGAAGATTCTAAATTTTAGATTTCTTTTTCCTTTTAGAAATGGTAGATATATGGCATCTGTGTCTCTATTTCCAGCCTTGTGCCAGCAGCAGACAAAACTCAACAGCTCACACCCTCTTTACTGATAGTATCAGTGTGGATTTCAAAACTGTGCTTTGTACTGAATTTAAATTAGCTGCTACCAGTCAGTTAGTGTTCACAGAAATAAGATCTTGTGTGTCATCCTTTCCTGAGCTGGCACTAAGCCATTTAACAGCAGAGCCACAGCCGTAACACATCAATATAAGCAACGTATATTTTTTAAAGCTAGAGCTCATTTGCTGTAAAGCCTTGAGAGTAGGATCTGTTGTACTTTCATTTTCCATAAACTTAGCATAGTGCTGGTCATGTATTTAGTAATCCACAATGCATGTTTAGAAATTTAGCACAATGTTTGCTATGTACTAAGTACTCAGAGAACATTTGGTAACTCTTGAGATTAAAGTACTAATAAGATTAAAAAAAACACTCCCTCTGTAGTTATTCTTTTAGCAACCTGATTGAGGTTGCTGATAGAAATTAACCCGAGGAGAAGGGAACAGAATTTGAGTGCCTGTACTTTTCCGGATGCTGTGCTAGGAGTTTTCCATACATTAACTCATTTAATTTTACCAATTTGTGAGATATTATTTCAATTTTATAGATGAAGATGAGATTCAGAGAAATAATTTGGTCAAGTCACACTGCATGCAAATACAGAATCATCATTTAAACTTGAGCCATTAAATTCTATTTTTAAAATGAACATATGGTGCCTTTTCAATTTTTAAAGGTTGCACTATGTTCCGTATTATGGATGTTTCCATGCGCCCTTCACTACACAGAATTCCCTTGGGCATGATTTCGTTTCAGGTTTTATTCTCCAGTGGGAAGAGAGATTCATGAGCATCACTCTCTTCAAGAGACCAAAAGGGACACACAGACAGAGAAGGTGGGGAAGTCTTAAAGGTAGTCCTGGGTAAGGGAAACTGTAGCATGAAGAAAAATTCCCAACAAAGAGGGGTACAAATGGCCCTGAAAAGGGAAATACTTTGAAGGAACAGATGCACCCAACCTTCTCCTTAAAGAAAATCACATGCCTGTCACAGAGAAATGCAACATAGAATAAACCCTATTTGTGGACTGTAGCTCAACCTGTGATTCTTTCTTAGTAGATTTTAAAAGCATGAATTCACATTAATCAGATTTCTCTTCCTTACTGAATATTTCTACTCCATCACCTTGTAACATTTTCCTTTGAGAATTAACTTAATCTTCTTTACAAAAAATGCTCTTGAAAGTTTGAATCAACCATGATGCCCTAAAAACCTACCTTCCTAGACCATTTATTTCTTTTTCTGTGCAAAGGTGACTAGTTCAAGATGCGATGAGGTTTCTCTTTCCTTATGTAGTAGTGTTGTCCCTTCTTCATTATGTAGACTCTTACTTTTTTTTTTTTTTTTTTTTTTTGGCTGTGCTGCATGGCTTATGGGATCTTAATTTCCTAACCAGGGATTGAACCCTGGCCCTTGGCAGTGAGAGTGGAGTCCTAACCACTGGACCACCGGGGAATTGCCTTGACATTTTTATTTTGAATGCAACGTGTTCATTTGAATATTAGGCTATTGGCTGCAAGAATTTTTCTGTAACCTCTAAAACTGGTAAGATTCTGCAGTGTGTATAGATGTTTAGAGTATGTACTTTAGAATAAGACTGGGAATCCCCAGTTCTACCATTTACTAGCTTTATAATCTCGGACAGGTTACTTAATGTCTTGGTGCCTCTGTTTCCTTGTCTCTAAACTTGAAATGTCAATGATTCCCCCATCATAGGATTGTTATTAGGATTGATGAATTCATTAAACAAGAAAAGCATTTCGTACAGTGCCTAGCACATAGTAAGCACACAATAAGTGCTAGCTGTTGTTGTTATTACTACAGATCTTTGAGGTGCATGACTGCTATGTTTTACAATACCTTTCCCTTTTTATTTTTTTGTTTCTAGACCTGATTTGTTAATATAGTTGAGTATCTTCAGAAATTATTGCTGTTTATGTTTTTTTTTCACATGGAAAGACATGTATTTGGTTTACTAAGACTATTTTCTCCACATATAGAAATTATTGATTTACCTCCTTTTTAAAATTAGAATGTTTCTTTAAAAAAAAAAAAACAACAAAAACCCAAACTAATAAACCTCTGTACCGCTTACCATGGTAAGGTGTTTTATCTCAAACAATAGGTCAGCAGTACCTTTTCCTCTAATAATGGGGGATTTGAGGCTTGTCAGATGAGTAAAAGTGAGAGCTCACTAGAGATGTCAGTTGCTGGTTTAAGGTAACTGGTGTACTTTTTAAAGTCTGTTGCAACTAAAACCACTTCAGGGTAGGGCAGTGGCGAGAGCTACCGTTCCTTAGACTTCAGCTTCATCCTCTGTGGATTAAGCTTATTATTGCTGTGCTGCTATGGTTGCTATGTGAGTTTAATAAGATAGCATATGTGATGTCCATAGCATGGCACTTAGCATGTCTAAAGCACTTAATATTCTGAGACTGTAACTAGAGAAAGACAGACTTTTATTTGAAAATATCTCATTATTTTTTGTCATCTAATATTTAATCTGAATATAATGTTCTTCACAAGTTCTCCAGTAATAACCAGAATTAAAACTGTGGTTCTCATGTGTTTTGATATATATTCAGAATATGTAGGAAATTTGACAGGAAAAGAATTGTAAACTACATATAGGATTATAGTGGTAAAATCACCCTTTGTTATCTAACAATAGTGAAAACAATACTTCTACCAATACTGCCTTGTATTTTATAGTACTTTATAATTTACAGAGGTTTTTACCTATCATCTCTCAGTATATCACCTAGGTATGTATTGGAAGGTCAGATGTTAATAGACGAGTCCCTAGGTTCTGAGAGGTAAAGTGTCTTGGCCAAGCTTTCGTGTGTAGTGACCAGAGCACAGCCCTTTTTCTTTTCGTACAGGACCCTTAGACTGTGCTTGGTGTGCTCAGGTGTCATACGTCTCATCAATTAAGATTTCGTCTGTGCCTAGGTCCTTAGTCCTTCTTAAATGGCACAGTTGAAGCCCTTCTCTTCCGACCACTCATTCTTTCTTGATTTTCCAAGGCTAACAAATTTCTTATAGGAATACAACCCTGTAGAGTTTTTTACTTCTCAGACTTTTTCAGGTAAAATGGACAATCTAAAGATTAAGAGCATTCTGTACAGAGGCTAGAGTGTTACTTTCACTGTCACCCCACCCTGGAAGAGAATCTTCCTAGCCCCCACCTCCATGGTACCGTTTCGCCTCACTGCACCTCCCACCATCCCAGTGCCTGCTGCAGTAAGCCACTATTCCTGACTTTTAGCACAGTAGATTTTTTCCTGTTTTTGATCTTACTATAAGTAGAATCACGCGTGCTCTTTTGTGCATATGTGTCTTTCGCTCAGTTTCCTCTTTGTGAGATCCCTCCAAGCTGTTTGCATGTTGATGCTTGGAGGGGAATTGAGAGTTGGGTTGAGGCTCCCCATTCTGCCCTTGCTAGCGAGGGCGGTGGTGGAAGGGCAGTGTTTCGTCTGTGGAGTTTGGCTAGACCAGAGCAGTTAGTTTTTGTCTTACTAGATCACCCTTTTTTGTCCTTTGGGTAAGGAGAGCAGGCTTTTCTTGGGGTTTTTGTTTGTTTGTGTCCATTGGTGTTCTTGGATTGCCAATGTTTCTGGCTACCAGTCTGGGATGGGTGAGGCTGAAACACAACTCAGGGTACTCACCACCACGGTCTCTTCATTTTGGGGTCGCCAGCCAGCCTTCCTTCTTCTTCCCACTTTTCAGAGCCTTCTTATGCTTGTCTTTCATATGACCAGAGTTTTTAGCTGTCTTTAGTGGGGGATTAGGGAAAAGCATATCTATTCCATCTTTCTGGAAGTGAAAGTCTATTTTACTTTTGATATCTATTTTTATAAACTTTTACAATTGTTAGGAAAAACAGATGAAATATTTTATGCATATATGGTCAGTTAACAATGACTGTTCACCAAAACAAGAACTTTTAGCAGAAATGAATTTTAGGTAAAATATAATCCCATGTAATTCTTTGTACTTGAAGTACAAACTGAAGAATTTTAACCCTGTGTAAATTTAAATTCCTGTGTTTATTGCAGAATCTTTTAGCTGAGAAAGTAGAACAGCTGATGGAATGGAGCTCCAGGCGCTCAATCTTCCGAATGAATGGTGACAAATTCCGAAAATTTATAAAGACACCACCTCGAAACTATTCTATGATTGTTATGTTCACTGCTCTTCAACCTCAGCGGCAGTGTTCTGTGTGCAGGTAATGTATGTATTTAAAAAATTAAAAACTATTATTGTATGATTATATGTTTGTTAGTTAAGATAAAAGTATATAATAGAATTAAACATTTGTTCAGTGTTGTAGTCAACTATAAGTGCATTTAAATGTAAGCTCAAAGTCATTGTTTTCTAGGAAATGACTTTGATAGGCTAATATTTTTATATTGTATAAAATATTTAACTAATCCACATGTAATCATAAAACATTTTTTTAATCTTTATGTCCTGTATAAAGGTACATATGTTATAGAATTTGGTTCAAATATTGCCTTGTAGGTCACCTACATATATCTTAGGGGCAATGAAGTAGCCCCCTTAAACATACTCTGATTAAATAGTTTAATCAAGAGGCTATACTCAAGGAAGTCTGTTTACTTTTCAGTACCTCTAATGATGAGAAATTTCTTCCTATGATATAGAAATTTCTTCCTATGATATGATTTGAAGTGAATGAAATATTTTTCAGTGGGAACATACCAAAGAAAGTTTTGGACAAGTATAAATATAATATATATACAACAGTGCTTATTTTAAATTAAACTTTTTAAGTTTGAGATAATTGTAGTTTCACATGCAATTCTAGGAAATAATACAGAGAAATCCTATATACCTTTTACTCAGTGACCGCCCCCCCCAATGCTAACATCTTGTAAAACTGTAGCACAGTTTCACAAACAGGATATTGGTATTGATACAGAACAGTTCCATCACAGTAAGAATCCCTCCTGTTGCCCTTTCTGGCCACACCCACCCCATCTCCCCACCTCCTGAATTTATTCTCTATTTCTGTAATTTCATCATTTAAAGACTGTTATGTAAGTGGAATCATATAGTATATGACCTTTTGGCTTTGGCTTTTTCTTACTTATCATAACTCCTTCAAAATCCATCCAAGTTGTTGTATTTGTCAGTACTTCATTCTTTTTATTACTGAGTAATATCCTATGGTATGGATGTACTGCATGCAGTTTGTTTAACCATCCATCTGTTAAAAGACACCTGGATTGTTTCCAGTTTTTGGCTATTACAAATACAACTGTTATGAACATTCTTGTACAGGCTTTGTGTGAACTTAAGTTTTCACTTCTCTGAGATATATGGCCAGAGAGTCCGATGGCTGAATTGCAATGGTAGTTGCATGTTTAGCTTTATCAGAAACTGCTAAAATGTTTTCTGGAGTGGCTGTATCATTTTACAGTCCCACCAGTGGTGTGCGAAGGACCTAGTTTTTCCATATCCTCACCAGCATCAGTGTTGTCATTGTTTTATTTTAGCCATTCCATGGGTATATAGTTTTAATTTGAGGTTTTATTTTGCATTTTCCTAGTGTAATGGTGTTGAACATCTTTTCGTTTGCTTTTTTGTCATCTGTGTATCACCTCTTTAGTGAAATATCTTTCATTCTTTTGCCTATTTCTATTTGAATTTTTTTTTACTGAATTTTGAGAGTTCTTTATATATTGTAGATACTAGTCCTTTGTCAGATATGTGGTTTTTAAATATTTTCTCCTAGTCTATGGTTTGTGTTTTCATTCTCATAACAAGGTCTTTTGCAGATTTTAATTTAGTGAGTCCAATTTATCAGTTTCCCCTTTTACAGATCTTACTTTTGTTGTCAAATTGAACTCTTTGCCTAGCCCTAGATCACAAAGTTCTATTTTTTTCTCTTCTGTGTTTTTTTTGTTTTGTTTTGTTTTGCGGTATGTGGGCCTCTCACTGTTGTGGCCTCTCCCGTTGCGGAGCACAGGCTCCAGACGCGCATGGCTCACAGGCCCAGCCGCTCTGCGGCATGTGGGATCTTCCCGGACCGGGGCACGAACCCGTGTCCCCTGCATCGGCAGGCGGACTCTCAACCACTGCACCACTAGGGAAGCCCTTCTCTTCTGTGTTTTTCTGAAAGTTTTATAGTTTTATGTTTTACTGTTGATCTGATCTTTGGGAGAAAGGATTCAGTCTTTCATCACTAAGTATGATACTAGGTATAAGAGTTTTGTAGATGTTCTCTATCAGGTTGAGGAACTAGTTTACTGAGAGCTTTTGTCATGAATGGGTGTTGGGTTTTGTCAGATTTGGGGGAGTCAATTGATAGGTTCTTTCTTCTTTAGGTTGTTGATATGGTAGATTACATCGATGGATTTTCAATCGCTGAATCAGCTTTGCATTTTGGAGTAAATCCCACTTGATTGTATTATATTATTTTTATGTATTGCTGAATTCTATTTGCTAATATTTTGTTGAAGTATTTTATATCTAAGTTCATGTAAAATATCGATCTATATTTTTCATTATTTATACTGTCTTTGTCCAATTTTGGTATCACGCTAATACCTCATAAAATGTATTGGGAAATGTTCCCATCTCATTTATTTTCTGGAAGTGATTTGTAAAATTACACAGTTTTAGAAATTATGTTAATTCTTCTTTAAATGTTTGATAGAATTCTCCAGTGCAATCTTCTTGACCTGGAGATTTTAAATTACGTATTCCATTTCCTCAGTTGTTAAGGACAGTTCAGGTTTTCTGTTTCTTCTTGGCTGAACACTTTCTCTTTTCAAGAACAAACACTTGTAGCTCCACATTCATACTCTTCACGTTGTATAATCATCTGTAGACTTTAGATTTCTAAACCATTTTGAACTTTAGTGGAAATCAAAATTATTAGTAATATGGGCCAATGAAAACAATAAACCAGTTTCTCTCAGACTAGCTTGCAGAAAGGTAATTTCAGTATTCTGAAATTTTCATGAAAGATTTTATCACAATCTAATAATGAGTATATGTTGGGACATAGCTCAAAGTGGGTAGAAAAGATGAAAAGCAAAATATTTTGAGAAACACCATTTCAGATGATTCTGAGTTCCCCTCCTATCAATTTGAGGACCAGTACTTAAGTGGACATTAACATTTGTCAGAATTAGGTTAGCATTAAGGACAGGGTATGTTTATGTTTATCTAAGGGGTGCTGAAAAGCCCTCCTGAGGCAAAAATACCATCTTAGTTGGCATTTGGTGTAACAGTTCAGATTCCACAAAAATACAAACTGTCCTCTGGCATCCTACAATACCTTATATATTTTAGGGAGATCATTTCTTTTCTTCTAAAAGTTGAATATATTGATTTCCTGTATTCACCACTGTTATGAGGAAATCTATTTAATTGATTATTATATTTTTTGCAACTGTAACCTAGAAAGACTTTATTATCCAAGTATTTATTTTACAGTTACATATAATTGTATATATTTTGATAACATAAACCACAGCATACTGTTAAATGGTATATCCTTTAAGTAATAATTTACTTAATGCATTATGTTGTTAAATGGTTAAATATGGACCCTCAATTTTTTAATGACGTTTAGCTCAAAATAACCTTTATTTGTTTATTACAGCCTTTTTTGTAATAAACTTTTAAATTTTAGAGTAGTTTTAGATTTACAAGAGAAAAAGATTGAAGTTATTAGGAAAAGTTAATTCATGGATCAAGATGATGGTGAAGTTGTTAGAGGAGAAAGGAAGAGCCCATGAAGGTTTAGAGGCAAATAAAAAGTGTAGAGCAGATAATGTGCTTCCCATACCTAGACATTCTGGTTTAATTGGTTTTCTTTGCGGGGGGGTGGTCAACACATTGACATTTTAAAAAACATGCTCTAGGTAATTCTAGTGTGCATCCAGTATAGAGACAGGGAAGCTAAGAAGCAGGTTCATGATTCACAGCTTTTTAAAATTTAATTTCGTTGAGGAACAATGGGAATGGATGAAGCCTTATTACTTATTTGGATGACCATATAGCATTGACAGGGATCCTTTATGAAACTAGAATACTCAGATTTTTAGAGAAGAATCTATAGAATTAAATGATTTCTTCCCCAATACTCAGCAATTTAGGAGCAAGAACACCCTCCATGGGGATTAACCTGTTTGCTTTATTCTACGAAGTGGATTAATCGGCACATATTCTGAGAATGCTAGTGAGAGTATATCTGAAATGTATAACTGTGGGTTAAAAGTTGGTTAGCGGGTCAAAGAAGCCAGGGGACAGCTGATAAACTAGGTGTGATACAATTAAGCTAGATTTTCACAAGAGTGAAGGAGAGGTTTTGTGTGAAAGGAGGACGGGGTTGAAAATTAGGAAATTGTAAAGAGTTGATTAAATAAATGAGTAAATTGCTAAAGTATAATGCAGATGATTGTGGATATAATAGAGAAGCTTTAGGAATGATAAGGCTGGGGTCTCATCTAGATTATAAACATGTATGTCGAAATAACTCAGGATTTTAATGGAACTGGAGAGGAAAAATATTAAGTGAGCTGAAAGAGGGATGTCTTGGAGTTTATTGGATGAGGTTGATAGATTTACATTATATTTTATAATATAAATTTAAAAGGAGGATCTGTTAAATAATTGTGATTGAAAAGTGGTCTGAGATCTACTGTCACTGAGCCAAGAGAGTACCGGATGTGACCCATATGAGCAGAGTGAATGAAAGAGATCTCAAGGGGACAGCCAAGATGGAAAGGTAAAGAGGAGTTTCAAGAAAAATTTTCAAGAAAAAGTATTCAAATTATATTCTGTATTATAAATTAAGTGCCTCAGAGGGAGTTGTAGATTCATTGAGAAAGGCACTCTATCATCAGCAGTCATTTCTGTTTAAAAACTTGAATTCTCCTGGGTTCTTCTGTGTCAGTGTAATTTGGGACCACTTCTATAATACTGCTATAATTTTTTTATAATTCTGTAGAGTCATTGAAATGTTCATAGCTATAAGTTGAAAAGATTAGTGCTTTCCTTTGTGAGACTTTTTCTGCTTTTTTCTTTTCTTTAAGAAAAAGTGAAATTTTCTTCTAGAGCTGACACACTTAAAGATTCTCCAGTTGCTTTTCTTTGCTGAATGGCTGATGAATGAGCTATTGGCTTCCTTGTAAGCCCTCTTAGCAAATCATTCTGCTCTTCTTTCACAAAGTCAGCTTCTTCACAAATCTCAGAATTCAATTCTCACCTTCCTCAGTGCACACATCAAACTCCTTGGCCAAATAAAGTTGTTAAATTAGGACTACTCAATATAATTCTCACCTCCCGTAAGTGTTAACTCCAAACTTCCTTTATCTAATTGTACTGTAAGGAATATTCCCCATAATTGCTAAATCTTTTAGATGTATTCTACCACAAAGTTACTTATCTCTACCAGAATTCGCTAAAAATTCTAAGAACAAAATAACCTCTTCTAAGGTTATTACTGTCATTCAATAGATGTAAGAAAAAACATCCAGATGAAGGAAAATCGAAAAGTACATGTAGAGTCAAGCAGGGTGCACATACAATCAAAGCTTGGTAATGTATTGGAAGTTAATATGTTGTTGGACTTCAAATAAATGAAAAAATGATTCGTAATTACAAAGGTATTTTAAAGAGGAGGGAGAATAAATTTTTACATTGATATATTAGATATTAACTGGCTAACATCTTTTCTTCTCTAACTAAATAAAATGATTGTTTATTATGTGTAAATTATTTGGGCAGTCCTGTGTTAGGTCATTTATATATATAATATCTCATGTCATTCTCATTACTCTAAAAGGTAGGACTGAGAAAAATCCATGTTTTAGATGACAACATCAAAGCTGAGAGGTTGTATAATTTACCCAAAGTCACAGAGCTAATACCTGTCAGGGTTGGGATTTGTGACTCCAGAGCTAGTAAGTTTAATGCTTTCCTTAAGTGTACATATTCATTATTGTTCCTACCCTGTGAACTGTAATTTGCATTTTGCATTCCCAACTAAGATTATTAATCTTTTAGTGCAGGGATCCATCAGCCAGCATTCCTTAAACTCATCAGATCATGAAAAGCTTTCGTTCAGATTAGCATTTCATAGCAAGGGCTGGTGAGTTGGAGATAGCTGGCCAAGACCATGTGGAAGAGCTCACCAGCTTTTTGTTTCATTACAGTGAAGTCATATCTCTTAGGAGATTCAATTCTAAAGTGAGCACATAATGTGAGAATCATTTGTAGATAAAATTACCATGTCCATCTCTTAATGCACTGATAAGTGCTTTCTAAATGGTTTTGGGATTACAACCCTTATCATTTCCTTTAGTCCTTGGATAATATTTCTCTATGGCCTTAATTCTTAAGTTTTTCTAATATGTCTGGCTACCTGGACAAAGTATTCCACTTCTCTGTCAAAGACTGGCAAACTCTCATGCCATTCACACATTCTTTGCCTGGCTTGGCTAATACGTGAGGACTGTTTCAGACTTGACTGAATCCATGACCAGTTTAATATAAATGATGTTTTAGGGTTACTGCTGAATGCTGTCTAGTTTAATTATTTTTTTAGGTCGAAGGGATGTGATTTAAGTTCACTGTATTAAATTTCCTCCTAGGTGTGTCTTCCTCAGATTGGATAATCCCAACTCTTTTACAATGAATAAATGGATGTTTTCAGTGAACTTTAATTATCTATGTGACACTGTAGCATTCTCTGAGCTCTATTTTCTATATTATTTGTATATAAAGTCCAGATTTAGTCACCCATCTTATAATTTCAAACCTACAGAAAATTGAAACAGTAGTACAAAGACACCAGTCTACACTTCACCAAGATTTCACTAATTATAACATTTTGCCACATTTGATTTTGCTCATTGCCTTCAAGAAAGACACATAAGAGTTGCGAGTTTACATTTTATTCAGGGTCTTACTGGGGACTATATATAGCCTGGGAGACAGCCACTCAGTTAGTCCTGAGGAAACTGCTCTGAAGAGGTAGGGGAGGGGCCAGTTTACAAATTTTTTTGGTTTGGAAATAACATGCAGTCTTGGTAAAAGCAATGACACACATCTTGGTAAAAGATCACTGATAATTCCAAAGAACAGGTGTATGTTAATGATTTAGTGCTTTGCTATGTCTGGGAAGATGCAAGCATCTCGGGTCATTGAAATTCTTCCTGAGATATGTGTCTAACTATCTAAGGGCCTGTTTATCCAAAGCACAGAGCGCCTCACCTGTTTTTCATCCTGAACTCCTCTTGGTACACTGTCTGTGGGTGACTGCAATGGTTGCGACTTAACCCCTGTGGAGGTGGGTGATGAGAGATGCTCTTTGTTCTTCTTTGCTCACATTCTTTTAAGTATAAGTAAAAAATGAGTCACATACCAGCAAATGTACTTTTAACTTGTAGACATCATGAAATATCACTGCTAAATATTTCAGTTTGCATATTTTAATAAGACATTCTTACCTAATCAGAATACCATTATTACTTTTAAGTGAAATGGCATTAATTCAATGACATAATCTACTTTTTTAAAAGTACTATAGCAGTTATTTGTGTACTTCTTATTGCATCCTATCAGGAGGCACATAATTTTAGTTCTTTCAAACACCAGTGATGAGATCGATCACTTGATCGAGGTGGTGATCATTACATCTTTCTGTTGTACAAGTATATCTTTCCCTTGTAGTAAGTGTTTGGGGAAGGTGAATGGGTTAAGAGGGGGGACACTTTGAGATAACGTGACTATCCTGTTTCTTGGCACTCTTTTACCCAGTGATTGTAATATCCATTGATCATCTCTGCCTGAATTTGGTATTACATTGATGATTGTGAAGGGGTGATTTTTAAACATTCTGTCATTGCTTTAACATTAATTAGTTGGTATTCTTCTATAAATGAGAGCTTTTCTTTCCTCCATTTGCCCTTCTGAGTATCTCAATGCAAAGATTCTTTTTTTATTTACTAATCTGTTGCTGTGATTATTCTTCTTCAGTGTTCAAGTTGCCCTAAATTTGATCAGTGGAAACCAACTCCTGTGTCATTTACATGCCTCGGTTAGTCTTTGCTTTCTGGCTCAGCAAAATATTCTAAGCCTACTTTATATACTTTCCCTGTCATGGAACTGCAAGAAGCATTTTTTTTTAAACATCTTTATTGGGGTATAATTGCTTTACAATGGTGTGTTAGTTTCTGCTTTATAACAAAGTGAATCAGTTATACATATACATATGTTCCCATATCTCTTCCCTCTTTCAAGGAGTCCTTCATCTTTTTGGTAGGAAGTGATATTTAGAAAGCAAGAACTGGGCAAGTTATACTGTTTGCCGCTGGGATAGTATCATTGCTTGCAGCCTTTTTTAGTAGATAGAGCTAGGATGTGTGTATGTGTGTACCTACACACACATACATACATACATACATATATAAATTATGACTTTAACTGGATCTCTCCTATTCCAAGCTAACACTGTAGGGTTTTTCCTCTATTTTCCCTATTCCATAGTTTTATCTCCTTTCTCCAAAATGAAAACCTGGATCCCAGCAATACTGGTGTATTTGCTCATTTGCTCTCCCTTTCAGTGCATATAAAATAGTTTTAGAATTACAACACCAGTAGGATCTCTGAAAACAAATCATGAACTAGACTTCCTAATTTCTGCACAGTTCCTTTCTTCTTTTAGCTATGTGTCAGTTTTCTTAGCATACAACCTGTTAAGCTTTTTTGTATGTTAGTATTATCATTTTTCTTAAGAGAACAAAAATTCTGCTGACTCATAAACTGAGTTGCTACTATGCATGTTATATACAGTTTAATATCTCTTACGTTCATATACATTTTTGCTGTAATATATGTGTTGGAATCGCATGTTCACGTTAGAATTGTTTTCCAAAGAAAAAAATAGATGTTCAGAAAACATAGGTGTGATGGACACAATATCTTTATCTGGCAAGTAGTGAATTATACAGAGCCAGTTACAAAGTGGTAGTTAACTGTGGATTCTTCAGCTCTTCAGAGGCATTGGGTCTATTTAATATATTTCAGTATATTCAGTAGGGTCCTGGATATTTGTAGCACAACCAGAGAGAAATCACTGTTGAAATCTTTGTGCAGGGTGTTGTTTACGAGTTTTTTTCTCTTCAGGGTATCAGAACCGTAAGTAATGGATGGTTCCACTCATACCAGATCTCTCTCTATATATATCACTATCTATAGAAATTGAATAATTTGAGGTTTTATGAAGATACACTTTGGAATATCCATGCAATATATAGTTATATCTATATATAATTTATCATAAAAATATAAATAAGAGGCATACATAGAGATTTTAATATGAATCTTATAGGAAGTTTGATTAACATTAAAAAGAGAAACCATATTTCTTTAAAAATCCCTTCAAGGGCATAAAAGATAAAAACTACATTCATCATGGGAGCTCTATTAAATATATACAATTATGGATGAGTTAATAATCCTTTTTAGTTTTGCGCAACCCTTTAAAAAGGATTATAAACTGCTATAGCATTTGGATTGATTTTTTTCTTGTTTCCATAACAAAAAATTGAGAAGATTTAATAGAAGAGTTTTCCCAGAACCGTGCCCTGCAGTTACTGCTTAGGCCTTCCTGGATGCTTTGCTGCAACTTGACTGCCCTCTTCAGGCTGCATGTTAGTAGATTAGGAAAATCTACAGTGTTCCTTCCATTCATAAAGTTACATCTCTAATGTTCCTATGAACTATTAAAACAGAAAGTACTTTTTTAGCTAACAGTGTTGGAAATGTGCTTATTTAAGTGCTAGGAGCATTTGTGGTTTTCAGCTTTCAATTTCAGATGGCAGTGAAGTTTGAAGGGTTCTAATAAGCATTAATGACACCTTTGCTCATTAGTCTAAGCTGACACAAACATATGCAAGAAGCCAGTCACTTTCTTTGTCATTAGTTAGGCTTCTTCTATCCCCTGTTACACATGAAGAAGTTGGAATATGGAGAGATAAGAGATAATGGAGTTAAGTTTAGAGAACAGGGTTTATGTTATTGGGGCATATTCCTTCTAACAATCTTTTTTACCCTAAATAGATATCATCAACATTGAAATATGTTTTTCTCAGGCTTATTGAATTATTTCTAGTGACAAACAGATCTGGTCTCTAGTCCTATTGCTACTAAGTTACCTTCAACAGAAGCAAGCCCCCATTTACCTTGTCAGTAGTAAGTTTTCTCTGAGTATTGTATTTGTGTTGAAAAAATGTAATTTGCTTAGCTCCCCTGGAATTCTTTATGCCAACAGATAGATTCCTAACTAGAAGCAAGATGTGTAGAAAATTTTTCTTGTTGCTTTGGTGCTCTAGATTCTAAAGGAGAATATGTAAGAAATAGGTCATATCTTCATTTATATAGTATTTTAATAGCTGCATATATTTTCCCAACTAGACCAGTATAGTAACGTTCTGAGTGGTTTACAAACATTTATTTTCTCCTCCTCTAATACATTATGCACACTGTTGCCAGATACAGCTTTCTTAATTAGTATTTTGCATAATCTACTTCTTTCAAAACACTTGTAGTAGTTGTTCACTATTTACAGAATAAAGTCAAGATCTTATTTATCTTTCTCCTCGAAGAGAGCTTCCAGTCTATTCTTTCCTTATTTTCTAACATGAAACTTAGTTCTGTTATTTGACTACATAATATACATTTCAGACTGGGTAGTCTTTGTTTATACTGCTTCTGTTGCCTTCATATTCTCTTCCTGTCCTTCCTTGATTATTATAATTTTAGTCCTTCCATTCTTTTCTGAATATTTTCACATTCACACTTTGTCCAGCTGCTCAATCCACTGTGATCCCATTCTCTTCTATATGCTGTATAGCATCTACAATCTGCATTCTTTTTTCAATATATGTATCTTACTTGTGTGTTAGTGTGTCTATTCTGTTCTCTGACAAGCTTCTTAAAGGAAACTGTGAGGTATACTTTTTTATTATTGTAGCATATATTAAAACGCTGAATAAACATCACTGATGATTAAGATCTAGATTTTATATTTCATATGAAATTGATTTAGGAACATGATGTTAGGAGATGATTTAGTCATTATAATCTTTCAAATCAAGACCACTATTCCTTTGACAAATAGCATATATTTGTGATGGTACAAAGATTTAAGGTGTTTCTTTTTTTCTTCCTAAGACCACCTATACCGTGAAGCAAACTGGCCTTAAAAGAGACATTAACCTGTGACATAAATGTGACAAAGTGGGCTTTTAGTCAGACTGTCCAGAATTCAAAATCTCTAATTTAGTATTATTTAGTTTTAGGGTATATGTAATATATTGACTCTTCAGGAAAGTATGTTATTCATCATCAAACCTTTATTAAATACCTATTCTGGACTAAGGCCTAGCCACCGAACAATCACTGCATAAACATAGTATGCATAAGCAGAACAGTATATGCATAAAATAAACAGCGCTGCACGGCAGCCGAGAATTTCCATTTCTGACAGTTGCCCGAAGTATTACAGAGAATTGAAGTGGCTTCTGAGGGAGGGGCATTTTTGAGCAACCTTTTGAAAGAAGGGAGGACATTTTAAGCAGAGGATTTAATGATTTAAAGCTTAAAGAATGAACACAGGGTGTCACAAAACGGAGAGACCCTTTGAGCATGTGGTATGTTCCTGTGGATACAGACTGTAGATGTAAATTGTGGCCAGGGGATAGGGGCTCTTGTCTTCTCTTCTGCCCATGGTCTTCGTTATATAGGCAGTGGGGAACTCTTTAGGACTTTGGAACAGAGGATAGAACCCACAGTTGATTATTAGGAAATTAAACTGAGGAAGTGGATGGTGTAGAAAACAGAGTTTGAAGGCAAAATGAATTCATCCTCTCTGACCCCTCAATACCACTTATCACATTTTCTCGTTTTATTTTCTTCAGAGTATTTCCAGCTATCTGACATTTTGTGTATACTTGTGTGAGGCATCAGTTTCTCACTAGAGTGTATTCTCCTTGAAGTCAGGGCCCTTGAACTTATTATTAAGTCCTTCATTACCTGACACATTGTTGGCACTAATATATATTTGTGGAGTGAGTTAATGAGTGAATGAATGTATACTTAGTAGATTCTAATAGGTCTGGGGTAGGTTATAACATTATAAGGGAAAAAAGTTCAAGATTATCCCAGTCTTATGTCATTCCATAAGATACTATACACAGATGTTGAATACTAAAATTTGATAGTATTTTTCCTGTGTATTTTTCAAAATGAAGCATTTTCATTTCTCAGAACATCATTATCATAAGAATGCCAGTTTTTGCAGATGTGCCATTTCCCTAAGTTTCATTTTAAAAGTTAAAATGTGCTTTTGTGTAAGATGTCCTTTTGTGTAAAAATAAACTGCTTTCTTAATTGTTATGCTATCATTTTTAACGATTTTTTTTTAAGGCCGCACTGGTCTCTTAAGGTTCATTAGTACAGAGATGTTCAGATCTACTTAATCGTCAGTGCCAATTCACCGTGTGACATTACTATACATTTTTTCTTTGAAAATCAATGATGAATAATTACCTGTAACATTATATTCCATATGACAAAAATCAACTCAGATTTTAGGGCTCATATTGGTCCTAATTCTGCTTTTATTTAGGGTTTGAAGAGGAGCCGTGAGGCACTGTTTTAAATAGATGAGGGAGGGTGTGAACCATGTAATCCGCGTGTATCCCTCCAGGAGACAGAGAGCATGTTCCCATTTACATCACAGCTTCATCTCTCCAGTACCTTGAAGTCTTTCCCTTCCCAGCCCTCGTGCTTGCTGTTCCTGCTCTCCGAAATGTCCGTTCTCCAGCTCTTTTCAGCGATGGCTTTTTCTCATCCTTGGGATTTGAGCATTAGTGTCGCTTCATCTGAGAAGCCTTTTATGACCGCGTCATCTGAGTAGATCCTCCATTGTTTTCTGTAATACAATTCCATGGAATTTTTTTTCTCAGTGTATATCTTACCTTTTAATGATTTTCATTTGTTTATTTGGTTGTTTATTATATGTCTCCTCACTAAAACGTCAACTCCATGAAAACAGAGACCTTGGAGATTAGCTCACTTCTTGCTGTTAGGTGCTCAGGTTAAATCTTATTTAACCACCAAAGTTTTAAAAGTTTGTAATTATTTCATTTGAACAGATTCAGAATGTATACAATATAGTTTTCTGCCTAGGGAGCACAGTGCAGTCTCAGGCTGATCTTTACAGTGGTCGGTTTTTGTACTGTGCTGTCTTAAAACGTGCCCTTAAGGCCTTTATGCTAAGTGACCTCAGATTATAGCCTTGCTCATATTTAGCCCACTTAAATATATTTTAATCATAGCACTGTTAATGTGCTCCTTGTTAATAAAAAAGGGCCTAGAATGTCCCTAGCCCTTGCACTGACTTATTTGCAGACTTAGCCACAGGCAATCACTGTTATTCCTTTGTGTTTTTTTCTTCTGGTGTTTTTTTCATACCTCTAAGTGTTAGTCTTATATATTTCATGCAGTAGACCTGATCTTTACATTTCTGGCTCTAATAGGTGAGGATTTAACTCATCTCACCCCTTACCATTTTTATAGTTTTTATTATTGTAAACAGTAAATAGCGCTCTTCTATTTCTTGTTCATAAGTGTAAGTGATATCTCTTGATTCCCTAAGTCGAAGATTAGCAAGTACACCTTCTTCCTCCCTTTTACCTACCAATACTGTATTGTCATAGTTGATAGCTCTTACATTCTGTACTGTAACCATCGTTACATCTGTGCTCTGTCTGTAGGTTGACTTATTGTTTCTACAGAAATAGCATCAATTGCAAAGTAGTAGGTTTTTATTATGGTTCCTTTTCCACAGTGCTGTTGTTTATGACCCCCTCCCTGACGCAAAAGAAAATGTTCAAAATGAATGCCTTTTCCCATCACCTAGCAATCAAGATTATGATACATTTTAATTTTCTTCTTCTTTGGACCTTGCCTTTTAGATTCATTTTGTTGTTGTTTTTCCTGTCGCAGGACCACCCGTGCCTTAATGATAGTCTGGGCATTGTGCCACTCTTTCTAATTGTAATGGTTGCTTACAATCGGTTCTCTTCATCTTGAAGTCCAAGTAAATTCCTGTCCTGATTTGTATTTCATAGCTTCGTAGTTGGATCACAGCTTTCTTACACATCTTCCACCTTTCCTACTGCATCATATTTCTAGTTGCCCTTTTACCTTCCTTACAGTTCTTCTATCACACTCTCATTTTTACCATTTCTATCAATTATAGCCTAAGGTAATTTCATATGACTTACATTTTTTCAAACGTGTTTATTTCAAACTTAATCGTTTGGCTTGATATACAATTCTAGATTGAAAATAACGTGCCCTCAAAACTCTGAAGGCGTTATTCTGTTATCTGCCAGCCTCTAGTGTTGTAAAATATCACAATATGTTGGTCTTTTCTTATTCCTCTTATTCAGAACCTGGGAAGTAATTTTAATTTGAATACCTAGTCTCCTTTAATTGTATTATGTTTCCAGAAAATTTCCTTTGTCTCTTCTCTTTTTGGGGCTCCTTCTATGTGAAGATTGGGCTTATTGGATTATATGCCTAGGTACCTCTCTCCTTCCTCCCACCAATATTGTCCACCTGTGTCCATTTTGTTCTTTGAATTTTATTTAACTCTATCTACTAATATTGGTGTTTCATTTGAGAAATCGTATTTTCTATTTATAAGTGCTCGCTCTTTTACTTTCCTTGCTCTTTTTTTTTTTTATATGGCATTGTTATTTTTTTGTGAATACTGTTGGGAAAAGCAACAGTATGATCATCCTGCCATGGGCTTTGATGATCCTGCATGTTCTTGCTGGGCATGCCAAGAATGCCAAGGGTTGTGTGTGCGGTGACAAGCCTTAAGGAGTGACATTATGTGTTTCACTGAACAAAGCATGGGATGTATCATCATGTGCTATAAAAACAGTAAGTCCTCCAAACTCAGTATGGCTGTCCTGTAACACAGTGAACTGTGTGTGCAGGTATTCAGGAAGGGCCTTTTGTGCTACCCCATGAACTTGGGGGCATGAGGAACTGATGCAAACAAACACGAAGAATAAAGTCCATAAGGTCTCTAACCCAGGAGTCTCATGGCTTCTGCCAGCATCCATGAAACAGTAATAGGCTAGCTCGTTAGCAAGATGAAATCTCAGAGCCAGCATCTCTGCTGCTTCTAATCCAGTATTTTTCCTAGCTTCTCCTTTTACTGCAGTCTTCTCTGGGATTGTAACTTCCTCCATCAAAACTTTTCCACTAGCCTTATGTTTTCCAGATAGTTCTTGAACTCGTTTATCTGCTGCTGACTCCACTCCAAGTCTTTTTGTGACTGTAGGGTTATACCTTTTTATATCTATACTTCTTTTGGGAGAGACTCCCCAGGTCTCCTGTGAATAGTCAACCGTATGGAAGAAGCCCCCTCCCCTGTTTTTAAAATTAAAGTTTTAGCAATCACTGTTGCTTCTTTTTCCATGACTATACCTACATCCTTCTAGCAACACCGTTTCTTTATTTCTACTCCCTGCCTTCACCTAACTATAGAGCTTTAGTATCTGGCATATCAACAAAATGTCCAATAGAAACAAATTCAAAATAGGAGTAAATATGCTCTTAGAGAAGAGCTTGTTTGTGGCATTTGGTTTAGCTACTCAAATTTTTGCTTACTTTCAGGTGTGAATGTAAATGCATTTTTAGATAGATGGACTATATAAAGGTGCAGTACAACTGTATTTACAGTTTTAAAACATATATCCATGATTTTTATTTCTCCATTAAAGTGAATTCCAAAATTCTTAAAAATTGTTCTGTGCCTGTTACTAAAAATCATCAGAAGATTTAAGTTATATGTATAGGAGACGGCACAAAATGATTTTATCCCCTGTAATAAGAGTTGTCGGGCTTCTTATTTAAAGGGTCAGGATGGGCTTTTTTGCCCACACGCTTTCTATTAGAACTCCTCCACTCTGCCCTTATGTAGTGTAATAGCAAACATAGCAGTAAGTAAAGGTATCAGTGTGTCTGTGATGCAGTAACCCTTTATTCACGAATGATAAAGTTTGAATTCTGTATAATTTTTACCTCATGGAATATTCTATTTTTTTACCTCCATTTAAACTATAAAATCTACTGTTAGCTTGCAGTTCATACTAAAACAGACCAACTCTTGTCCCAGAATTACCTGTTTTATTAATAGCTTTGTTAATGTTTCAATACTGATAATGTTTCTACTCTGTCCCATTATCCTTATCAGGCAAGCTAACGAAGAATATCAAATACTGGCTAACTCGTGGCGCTATTCCTCTGCTTTTTGTAACAAACTCTTCTTCAGTATGGTGGACTACGATGAGGGAACAGATGTTTTTCAGCAGGTAAAAGAGTTTTATTTTAATAACATATTTAATAGAGTTAGTTAAGATTGCCGCATCTGTTTGCCAGATAAAAATACAATTCAGTGCATGCAATGAGTAGTTATTAATTATGTGATATGATTACAATAATTACAGTCAATGTTACCTTTATCAGTACATAGTTTTTGCCATTAGTGAGTAAACACATTTTGACTTTTCCATTATAGAGGAAGTATGTTTTTTCAGCATACAGTGGCAGTTTACATGCATTAGCCTTATTTTGATATATTGTATGTGGTTTGGGTGGTATTTTGCATAAATTTGTGAAATTTTATATAAGATTCAGTGTAAGTTTTACTTAACCTTTATGCTGCTTTGGGGGGATATAAGGCCTTTAAGGGGGTAATTAAAGTTATATACGGTCATAAGGATGGGACCCTAACCCAATGGGACTCACGTCCTGCTTCCTATAAGGATACCAGTCCTATTGGAATTTGTCGTGATTACATCATCATCGCTAACATTGAGTCCTTATAAGTCAAAGGACTCTTCTAAGTACTTCATGTGTTTTCTTTCATTTAGCTTCATAACAGTCCAAAGAGAAATATGTTTTTTTGTTTTGTTTTGTTTTGTTGTGGTATGCAGGCCTCTCACTGTTGTGGCCTCTCCCGTTGTGGAGCACAGGCTCCGGACGCACAGGCTCAGCAACCATGGCTCACGGGCCCAGTCGCTCCGCAGCATGTGGGATCTTCCCGGACCGGGGCACGAACCCGTGTCCCCTGCATCGGCAGGCGGACTCTCAACCACTGTGCCACCAGGGAAGCCCGAAATATGTTGTTTTTATCTCTATTTCATAGATGAGGAAATTAAGGTATGGAGAGGTTAACATCACTTGTGCAAGGTTACAGAGTTAGTATATGGAGATAATAAAATTAAATGGTGATAGAATTTGAGCTCAGCTGTCTGGCTTCTTGATCCCTGCTGTTACCCTGCAGTTATTAATTTCTTGTATTTATCACTACTTGATCATGCCTTTCAAATGTAAAACTTAGTGCCATACCCAGCATTGATTAGTTTGGGTATCTTGGTCTATTTTATTTTTCTCACATGTGACACTCTGGTGCAGTTCTTTACCACGTCATGGAAAAGTATTTAGTTCTGTAAAGACTCAAGCTAATTGTAAATGGTCCATTAGTGAGTGTTTCTGCTTACTTGCTTCCAGATTGATAATTCATTCTTCTTTGACAGTTTCTAGTTGAATAGAATAAATTCTCTCCTTCTGCCTTCAATACCCTTTACCCTTGGGCTTTCCTATTAGTATTCTTCATTTATTTTTTTCTTATAAATTTATTTTACCTTTTGGGCATGTTTCCTTTTGTCTGTCTATTCAGGAAGTATTATTGAATTGGTGAGAAAAACATACATAGTTCTTCCCCATAAGGAGCTTATAGACTAGGGAGCTAATAATATAAAAATAAAGAAAAACACATAAACATAAATGTGTAATTTCAAATAACCTCGTAAAGATAAATTACAGTACTATAACATCCAAATATTTTTTCATGTAATTTATACGTCTGTGTAGAATCTCAGGAGACTTGGCCTTAGAGATCATCAGATGGTAGTGCTATATATATAGCATTTGGTATATACATCAATATATATGTTCACTCAGTATATACATGAATCCTCTCTGCCATCTTAGGAAACAGTCACCCAGGTCCAGTCTGATTGCTAGAGCAGAGGCTTCAAGCCCAAACATCTACCCTGGCCAGGCGTGGAAGCTGAATGAGGGAAACCAGTTACATGAGTTTAGTTTCATTATGGGATCTTTGTTTATGTACATACTTAGTGTATTAAAAACATTAGTTCTTCACTTGAATAATTAAATATGTTCCCTCCGATCTTTATTAGAACAAAATCTTTCTTGGTCTTTTTAAAAAATATATATATTTAATGGAAACACTCAAATTTCACTTTTTTCCTAACTGCTGTAAGAAATAAAATCAGCAGAATGCCATGCAGCTGACCGTTGGTTTCACTGGCATGGGTGGGGCTACAGTGGACTGGACAGGACCAGCCGACCCAGTGAGGGAGATGCAGCTCAGCTCTCTCTCTAGTGAAGAAATGCAGGCCAGTGGAGCTAGCTCTGTTTTTCAAGTAGAGACCCAAATAATGAATTTTTATATGAAATTTCCCTATCTTTAAAATGTTGGTAGCTAATTCGAATTAAAGAAAACCAAACAAAATTGTGGGACAAAGTAATCCTTCCTTTGTGCTAGGTACTGACTATATAGGCTGCCAGTATATAAACATAGAGATATACTGTTAGATATAATTGTTGAGTTCTTTTATATGCTTTAAACATTTTTTTTAACTTTGGCATAGATGTAAGAGTTGAAGTCAAGGGCTTCCCTGGTGGCACAGTGGTTGAGAGTCTGCCTGCTAATGCAGGGGACACGGGTTCGAGCCCTGGTCTGGGAGAATCCCACATGCCACGGAACAGCTGGGCCCATGAGCCACAGCTACTGAGCCTGCGCGTCTGGAGCCTGTGCTCCGCAACAAGAGAGGCTGTGACAGTGAGAGGCCCATGCACCACGATGAAGAGTGGCCCCTGCTCGCCGCAACTAGAGAAAGCCCTCGCACAGAAATGAGGACCCAACACAGCCAAAATAAATAAATAAATTTATTTTAAAAAAAAAAAAGAGTTGAAGTCAAGATTGTTTTTAATTGAAAAATTTCCTCAGGTTAATTTTGAATCAGCAGAATTCCAAACACAGCACTGCTTTGTTTTTCCAAAACCTAGCCCCTGGCTTAGCAATGAGAGTTTTCATTTTAAAATGCAGCATTGCATAAAAGTTATAGCTGCTAATGATTTTTATGGGGAATTATAATTACAAAAATAGCGAAGTGTATATTTTGTTTTACTTGGGAACTACTAAAAGGTTCTTAATGCGTATGTTTTCTTTCTTGCTAACTACTGAATCGCATTTTGTTGAAGTACTCTCTCTAAACTGATGTTTTAAAGCACTGTCGCTGTGGTGTCTGGATATGATATTAAGAACAAGTGAAGAAATTTGACAATCTCTGGCTTGTTGGAGACTTGTTTGGAAAGTAAATTATATGTGATTCCCGTGTGATGGCTGAGGCTAAGTGTCTGACAGCAGGCCAAAAAGTTAATGATGTGTTAGAAGGTGCTCTGCACTAGCAGTCAGGAGTGTGTTGTACCCTGCTTTGTGTAGCCTTGGGAATTTGTACATTTTAATTAGGATGAAAGCTTTGAATTGTATTTTTTTAACTCTAAAATTCTAGGATGTGAAGTGTCTTAGTGTGGAGTTTCTGATTGTTCTAATGCAGGGTACTTCCTCTCCCTTGAATCTTACATTTACATATTGGCTTACATATTGGCTGTAGCTATCTCTTGCGCATCTGTCAAGAAACACATGAACAAAATGTGGAGGGGGAGAAATCACAGGGAAGAGAGGAATTGGTGACTGTGTTCTGTTCATGCAGGCCCACAGCTGGTACTGCTGTATCTTTACCTTGATGACAGCAAGCATGATCTGATGTTTGTTGTTACTTCAATTTGCTTTTTATTCTCATTATTGGGGAATTCTGAACTATATATTGGAAGTCAGGACCAAAAATCTCTTTGCCTTTCATTTGAAACATTTTTCATAATTCTTGGGCAGCAAGAGTTTAATCTGTTTGTATGTTTTGCAGTTTACTCCTCAATGCAAATTAACCTCATATTTGTTTTTAGACATGATATTGTTTATACTACAGTAGTGTTTTATTCAGTATACTTTTCAAATGGAGCTTGCCTTTAGAAAATAGTTATGAGATATAACCATTTTGAGACAGTTGAAATAATGGAGGAGTTGAACAAAAGTCTTTAAAGTTTTAACAAAGAAGTCAATATACTTGAAATTAATTACATGATATATTTATCTTTCATCAAATGCCGGTCCTTTTTCTTTAATAACTGCTTAAGAAGTGAAAACAGTCCATGTACCACCAAATTACAGTGTTTCTATTTTGCACTTTGAACCATTTCATTCTTTAGTTGTAGAATTCTAGAAAATAAAGATGGAAATGGCCGATGAAATAGATGATGCAGCTGAGAATGTGAATGATGTATGTTAAATGTGAAGGTTCGGCAAGCTTGGCCTAATCCCTAAGTTCTTTTCTATTCAACAATATAGTAAGATGACTGAAAACAGTAGTTAAGCTCTGGAAAGCCACTTGGATTTTCATAATAAACGCTATCTTTCCAGAATTCATGCAGGAAAAAACCCCATAAAACGTCAGATGAAGGATATATAAAGATTGGTGGGATGTTGTATTTAGAATGTTTTATCTCATGTTTTACAGCTCAACATGAACTCTGCTCCTACATTTATGCATTTTCCTCCAAAAGGCAGACCCAAGAGAGCTGATACTTTTGACCTTCAAAGAATTGGATTTGCAGCTGAGCAACTAGCAAAGTGGATTGCTGACAGGACGGATGTTCATGTATGTTCATATTCCCTACCAGTTTTAATAACAGGCTAATTAGTGTGGTTTGGTAGAACGTTGTAATAAAGCCACAGGATTTTTTTCTTTTTTTCAATTTCTCTATGGAACATTTCTCCTTGCTTCAAGAAAACTGCATCTGATAGCTGTAAGTTAAACTTTTGAGTTAGGTGAATTTAAATGGTTTTTAAAATACTGGCTCTTAAAATATCAGGGAACCATTAAAGAATACATAAGTTAGGCACAAAGTAATTTCACAGGCTAAAAAATATACTGACTGTTGCTCAGCGGTCTTAGTAATCAAAGAAATTCTAATTAAAAAGCCAAATGTATAATTTTTAACTATCCTTTGAGCAAATAAAAATGGGATAATACCCACTTTTTCATGAGCCATGTGAGAAAATGCCACTGACATATACTGTGCTTGGGACTATAAATTGGTGTAACTATTCTAATGGTATGTGTCATGTCTTTATTTTATGGAATTTAACTTAATAACTCCACTTGAAGGAATTTAACTTAAGGATATAATCAGGAATGATTTAAATTCTTAACCATAGGAAAAAAAGTTTAAAGTTCATTTTAATGGAAAAAATCGTAAAGAAATCAAATGTGTAAAAATAAGAGACTAATTAAGTGTGCCAGAGTCTAGACAGTGGTTTGCAAGAATATCTGATTTAGAAAGAAGCTTAAGGTATAACAAGTGAAAAAGTAGGTTAGAAAAATAGTATTTATAGTATGACTCAGTAAAGCATAAATATGAGTGTAGATGTATAGACAGTTTATTCAGCAAGTAAATGAACAAAAATGTTGATGATAGTTCATGTCTGTGTGGAGCGCTTAATGTCACCAGAATGTTCTACGGTGAACAATTATAACCAGCTACTTTAAAATTATATTTACCTTAGAAGTAATTCAGAAGCATTGATTTTTACCATAAGGTGTAAACACATTTATTCTCAGCTGAGAAAGACGTCTCTCATATTATACTACCGTCATTGTAAATAAAATAATATAGGTATTAATGATCTTTCGGTGGCTAAACTTACTTCCTAACTCATCAGTTTTTTGGAAATGTTTTGGCAGATATTCAGCTCTACAATGTATCATTTATTTGGTACAAAATATTAAAGGTAATATGGAAAAGTACTATTAATTCTTTATAAGAAATACTAAATTTTAATCAGAAATGATTCTAACCTATTATCATACTTACGCATTGTTAGTATTTTTTTACAAATGTGGATCTATTTATAAATAATTTCAAATTAAAAAGTTCCACAGATGAAAATAGTATAAATAGTTCCAGTGTATACCCTTTATCAGGATTCACATAGTGTTGACTTTTTACAACTTTTGCTTTGCCATTCTTATTCTTACCTCTCCTCCACCCTGTCTCTCCACACATACTTACACACCCACACACAGTCTTTTTCTGAACCATTTTAAGGTGAATTGCATCTCCTAAGAAATACATGAAGATGGTACGGTTACCACCTTCACAGATCTACACTGGTATACTATTTCTATTTGAGCTATGGTATATATTCTAGCTTCGTCAGTTGACCTAATACTATCCTTTAATAATATTTTCCCACCTTCAGTACAAGATCGAGTCTAGAGTTAGGTATTACATTTACTTGTCCTTTAGCCTTGTTTAACCTGGAACATTTCCATAACTTATCTAAAACTTTGACATCTTGAAGAATATAATCCTCTCGCACTTTTTGAACTGAATGATCCTTATTTGATTTGCCTGATGTTTTTTTTTTTTTGACTGGATTCTGCTAATGCATTCTTGACCACAATACCACAGAGGTCATGTTTTGTTCTAACTACATGTATAGCCCATGATGCCCTCTGTCCCTCATTGGTGATGTTAATTTTGAACATCTTATCATGGTGTCTTTTATTTCTCC